>NW_023504390.1:0-1000 GCF_004664715.2 Peromyscus leucopus
GGCCATAACTTCTATCAAATGAGTGATTACAGAATTAGCTTTTTCAGAACTCAGAGCAGTTGCCCATTGAAATACTGAATATGTATCGATGGTGTGATGTACATATTTCAATTTTCCAAATTCTGCAAAGTAAAACACATCCATCTGCCAGATTTAATTCCTCTGAGTACACTTTGGGTTACATTCTGCTGGTAATGGCGTTTGCTTGAAGAAGGAACAAGTAGGACATTTCTTCACTATTTCTTTGGCTTGTTGCCAGGTTACAGAAAAATCATTTTTTAAATCTTTACTGTTGACATGATTTTTTTTATGAAATTCTGAGGCCTCCAGCACATTTCCTATCAATAATTTATCAATCCCATCAATGCCTTGTGCTAGAGGGCCTGGCAGACCAGTATGGAATCGAATGTGAGTTATATATAAAGGATGACTCCTTTTTGTGATTGTATCTTCTAATTGAATAAATAGTGAAGTTAATTCTGAAGCATCAGGGATAAATTCTGCAGTCTCAATATGTAACACCACTCTTTCAGCATACTGAGAGTCAGTTACTATGTTGAGAGGTTCTGAAAAATCCATTAATACCAACAGAATAGCATACAATTCTGATTTTTGAACTGAATTATACGGACTTTGAACCACTTTACTTAAATTTTCTGATTTGTAACCTGCCTTTCCTTCTTTGTTGTCATCTGCATAAAATGTACAAACTCCAGATATGGGTTTTTGCCATACAATTCGAGGCAAGATCTAATCAGCTCTCTTTATAAGATCAATTCTATCGCTTTTGGGATATTTGCTGTCAATTTCTCCCAAAAATTACTGCAAGCTCTTTGCCAAGGTTCACTTTCTGTTCATAATTTTTCAATGTCCTCCTTAGTTAAAGGTATGACAATTTCTGCTGGGTCTATTCCTGCTGATTGACAAAGTCTCAATTTTCCTTTCCAAATCAAGTCAGAGATTTTTTTCCACATAAGTTTTTAATTTTTTATTTGGTTTA
>NW_023504391.1:0-37000 GCF_004664715.2 Peromyscus leucopus
AATTGTGTGTGAAATCCTCACTATATTCCCTCTTCCCACCTAAAAGAATCAGCATATTGTCGAGAACTTGGACGTTATGATCCCCATTTCAGTTCTTCTGAGGACTTCTTTCTCTGCTTCTATTTCCCTCAGCAATTTTTTCCTGGGCACTTAACAAATACCAGGGAGATCTTCAGAGGACATAGAAGAAAGGACCACAGAAAGTGCTTTGGCCTCAAGAAACTTAGATTCTGTAGAAGATATTAACTATGAGGCTATTGAATATGTTACAAACACAAGTAAAGCAGAGAAGTATGATACAGTGTTTACAGTGTACATCAGTATTTTTAATAAGATGCTATGATTGTGTGTGTGTGTGTGTGTGTGTGTGTGTGTGTGTGTGTGTGTGCATGTATGTGCAGATGCATGCATGTATGGAGGCCAGTGGTAAACCTCAAGTGCCAATCCTCAGGCACAGTCTAGTTTGGTTTTTATTAATAATTATTTTATTATTTTTTGAGAATTTCATGCATGAGTACTGTATTTACATTATTTCCACCCATACTCTCCACCCTTCAAATCCTGTATCCCCTATACTTCCTCTCAATATAATGATCTCTTCTTTAGTAATTGTTGTTTTACTCTCCAGTTTACTCAGGATGCTGTGATTAAAAAAAGAACTAGATGAATGGAATCTTACACAAAGCTTAAAGTTTTCCTGTGACCACTCGGCTCCCAGGTCCTCATGGTCCCGCAGCCACTCAGATCCAAAAGAACACACAGAGGTATATATTAATTACGAACTATATGGCCTATTAGCTCAGGCTTTTTGCTAGCTAGATCTTACATCTTAAATTAACCCATTTCTATAAATCTATACTTTGCCAAGTGGCTCATGGCTTACCGGTATCTTTACATCTTGCTTCTCATGGTGGCAGCTAGCAGTGTCCTCTTTGTTCTGCCTTTTTCCTTCCTCCTCTCTAGTTAGAATGTCTCACCTAACCCTATTCTGCCTCACCATTGGCCAAACAGCTTTATTTATCAACCAATCAGAGCAACATATTTTCACAGCATACAAAAAGACATTCCCCCATCACTTCCCCTTTTCTTTCTAAACAAAAGAAAGGTTTTTAACTTTAACCTAGTAAAATTACATATATCAAGCAAGAATTACAGTTACAATATCTAGTCTTCAACTATACCAAAGACCTCAGAAGGATATAATATTACCTAAGTAAACAGGAAGAGCATTGTAAGTAACTTCCAAAAACCTAGAATGACAGAGACAGCTGGCTGCCTGGACAGTCATCCAAAGTTCCTTTGTAATGTTGGAGCATCCATCTTCAGCCCTAGGCCTAGAGTCTCCCAGTCACTTTTTCTTGTGTCCTATAGAATATTTGGCAGTTTCTTCTGCGAAGCAGGAACCTGAAGGACCATCTAGCCTTGTAAAGTTTAGTGGTCACTTTCCTATGGGTGCTGCATGTCCAGTCAATACAACATTTTGTCAAGAAGTCCAGGAAAGAACAGTTTCTTGCCCAAATGGCTATTTTTGCCAAAAAGAAGATAAACCCCATATGGAGTGTCTTCGATGCTCACCTTTCTTTTTGAAGTAAATCAGTGTTGCCAGGAGAAGATGTGTCCAGAAAGTCTAAGCTTTTAAAACATTTTAAATGTCATATTTTATAGGTCCTTGAAGTGTTTGAAGATTACCTACCTAATTGAAATATATCTATGTATACCTAGAAAACTTAATATGACTACAAGTTTGACTATCATAGAAGACTAATTATTAATCTGTATTTTTAATTATCCTTTACAATTTAAATGAGTTACATAAACATAATACCATAAACAAGAGTAAAAATATATATATACATTATAACAAAATTAAATTTGTATCAATAAACTAAAATCCATAGTAATGTAAAACATTTTTGAACAAGTTGTTCTTTAAAAGTAGATTTAATGTGTCCTTTTATCCTATCATAGCTGCATCATATCCCTCTTTTTTCCTTAAAAAGATATTGACAATGACCAATAACAATTTGTAACCAGTAACCTTAACAAAGACAAATATCCATAATCCATTTTTTTTGGGAATGTGGGAGTAGTTTTCTAGGCTACTTCTTGCTGATAGAGGGTGCTGGTAGTCTTATGGGGATCTTGAAAAATTTAAGAATTATGGTCAAGTTCTGACTGGAGTAGTCTGTGAGGCTGTATTGTCTGAGCCAGTTGCCTTGAAACTGTTTTCAATGTTGGGTCATTCAGGCCATGAATTTTTTTATTGTTTTTCAAGTCACATCATTTATGACATTTGGTTAAGGCAGTCTTTGCAAACCAATACAAATGGCATAATTAGGTTTTACTTTAAAATTAGCATTCTAGATTATATGTAAAAAGGAACTTCTTGGGCTATATAGCTATATACCCTTCAGATATGAATTTGAGGGACCAGCACAAATTCTGTATAAAAGTATGTGCTGGTCCCAGAGTTGAAGGGGTTGAGGAATATTGCTAGAAGAGAACAGAAAAGTATGCCAAGGAATGCCATGGTTCAAAGAACAGAAAAGAGTTTGGTGTGCCTACACCTATATCCCCTTAGAAGCACATCACACTGAAAAGATGAAGAAAAATCCAATTCATGTAAGGTTGTGTCATATCCTAGGAATCTTGTGGACAGTAGTAAACAAACAAAATGAGGAGAGCTAAGAAATATATATCAGGTGATTTTTAGAAGAGAGAACATACAGAATTTAGGATGATGATAAAATCAGATGTTTGAAATTAAAAGATTGGGTCACTAAACTCAAGCTTGCCACACATTTAGCAGGCAAGTTTAAGTTCTGCTTAATTTCTATTTCCGCTGAAGCTCCAAATTCACACTGTGCCTACCTCACAGTGATGTTGGGGGGATTAAGTGTGATAAGGGCCAAGGACATGTTTGCTAAGGTAAGCTGTAGCAATATCTTTAGTTATAAATGGAAGCAGAAGGTTCAGACTAGCATCATATATGTGGCAGAAGAAAAGTGGAATTGATGTGGCCTAAACTGCCAACTGTGTACCCAAATCTTATTTCCTTTCCTTTAATGCTGATAAAATTGTAGCTGAGCAAGTGACTGACCACCTAACCCACAGGCCCAGGAATCTTTTACACTTAGATATTCTCATAGGAGTACATTGCCACTAATGAAGTATAAGGAAAAGTGTTGTATATCATTGCAAAAACTGAATCCTAAGGTCACAATGTATCTTCTTACAATCTTCTCCATTCCTACCAGTTGGAGTTCTTTTATGGTGGACAGTCACAGTGAACTAGACAATATCAACATCATAATAAATATTCAAGTAACAACTTGGAAGGAACCTGGATTCCTAAATGACTACAACAGTGCAGTAGCACTTTTCAAGAGGCTTCTCAGATAAAGCCTATTGGGTGTGAGAGAAAGAAATCACTTTGTTGTTTCAGTCAAGCTACTGGTGGATCTTTTGTATAACAGCTTAGTTTTACCTTAACTAAAATGAAATTCTATCTTAAAGCAGTATACCATTGCAACAAATTATTAACTGCTATATGTGGATGTCCTGAGGATACTGTGAATGTGTTGCTCTGATAGATTGATAAATAAAATGCTGATTGGCCAGTAGCTGGGCAGGAAGTGTAGTGTAGGCAGGATAAGGAGAAAGGAGATTTCTGGGAGGTGGAAGACTAAGTCAGGAGACACTGCCAGCCACCACAGTGAGAAGCAAGATGTAAGATACCGGTAAGCCACAAGCCATGTGGCAAGGTATAGATTTATAGAAATGGGTTAATTTAAGATAGAAGAACTAGATAGCAAGAAGCCTGCCATGGCCATACAGTTTATAAATAATATGAGCATCTGGGTGTTTATTTGAGTCTGAGTGGCTGCAGGTCCTGGTGGAACTGGAGATAACTCCAGCAACATGGAGGGTACAAAGATATTGCCATTATAGATTTGAAAACTGGTAATTATTTTTCATGTCATGGCAAAGCACAGGAAACGTGTCACTTAAAATAAGTTGGAATTGTCTAATGACTAGTAATATGGTAACTTAAGGAGTACAACTTTGATGTTCTTAAAGCTCTCATAGAATACTTAGTCAATAAAATAATTTTTTTGCAAAGATGACACTCAACTGGAAATGGACTCAAACATACCAACATTTCTATTTCAAATATTGTGAAGGAAAATTTACCACTTAAAATATAGAAGAAATACAGTGAACTTCTGACTCCCTACTTGACTCAATTCTAAGAACCATGAAATCATGACAAATTTATGGTCTTGTATCATCCTTCATTTCCCCTACTTCCATGAGATTAGTAATAAACATAATTAAAAACATTTAGTTGAAGAACCAAGATACACAGAAAAATGAACAGAGCCAATATAGTTCAATGGATATATTGTTATTCCCAGCCCCTGTCTCAGGATACAGATCTGATCAGCTCTCTAAAGTATCTCTTATGGTACATTCCAGTAATTGTATGTCCCAAGCAAATAATTACACTATAAAGGCTTCTATCATTGTTGAAGAAGATGTGTTTATTTTATTTTTATATACATATTAAATATGTAAAATGTGTATTCTTTTGCATATTACTTTCGTGGTCACCATAGTGTCTTCTGAGAACATGTTAAAATCTTTCACTGGAACCTGGGATTAGTCAATTAGGCAAGGCTAGCTGGCCAACAAGGCCTAATGACCCTCCTGTGTCTGCCTCCTTAGCATTGAGATTATAGATAGCTATGCCTGTAATTATGTGGGTGCTAGAAATTGAATTTAGATCCATATACTTGCATATCAAGCACCTTTACCAACGGAGCCATCTCCTCCAGCCCCAATATCCCAATTAATGAAGATACATTTTCTTATACTGATTTTCTTCTGCTTGCTTTTCTCCTAGGTTTCCATATTTCTGTTTCTGATAATTAAAAATTATATTCATGAAATTCTCAAAAAATAATATTAAAATATTTATATATTTTGTGTATATATTGTTGAGTATGTTGTAAATATTTTCTACCATTTTGTGGTATTTTAAAATATTTCCCTGCCTCCTGGTTATGAAAATGAATTTAGATTTTATTCTGAGAATATAGAATTGTATTATTCACATTTTAGATGTATTATTTCTCTGGAATTGATTCACATCTCATATTTAAATATGCAGTCCTGCTATAATGGATTTAACAGTGTGATATACATATTAATTCATGTTTTTCCAAATAGATATCAAGTAGATACAACATTACAGTAGAACTATCATCATAAATAAAATGACAATATTTGTGTGGATTAACATCTGGTGCCTACAATATATACTCACTCATAAGTGGATAATAGATGTAAAGTAAAGGATAACCAGAGTACAAACCATAGCTCTAGAGAAGCTAGCTAACAAGGAGGACCCTAAGAGGGACACATGGGTCACCCTGGAAGGGGAAATAGATGAGGTCTCCTAGGTAAACTGGGGATGGGATAGGAGGAACAGGGGAGGGGATGGGGGATGAGAATATGAGGAAACATGATGGTAAAGCTGGGTGAGGGACAGCGGGGAAGAGCAATGAAAGAGATATATTGATAGAGGGAGCTATTAGGGGTTAGAGAGAAAACTGGTGCTAGGGAAATTCCCAGAAATCCACGAGAATGAGCCCAGACTAGACTACTAGCAATAGTGGAGAGGGTGCCTGAACTGACCCACTCTGGTAATCAGATTGGTGAATACCCTAACTGTTATCATACAGCTTTCATCCAGTAACTGATGGAAGCAGATTCAAAGATCTATAACCAAGCTCTGGGCTGAGCTCCAGAAATCCAGTCAAAGAGAAGGAAGATGGATAATATGAGCTTGGGGGGTCAAGGTCACAATGGGGAAATCTACAGAATCAACTGAACCAAGCTCATATGAACTCACAAACTTCAGACTGACAGTTATGGAACCTGCATCTCCCTCTGCATGTGGGAGATAGTTGTGTAGCTCAGTCTGTTTGAGGGGTCACTGGCAGTGTGATGAGAATCTATCCTTGGTGCATGAGCTGGCTTTTTGGAGTCCATTCTCTATAGTGGGATGCCTTGCTCAGCCTTGTTGCAGTGGGTAGGGGCTTGGTCCCTCCTCAATTGAATGTACCAGGCTTTGTTGACTTCCCATGGGAGGCCTTACCCTTTGGGAGGAGTAGATGTGAGGTGGGGCAGAATAGAGGGAGGATGGGAGGAGGGATAAGGGGAACTGTGGTTGGTATATAAAGTGAAAAAGCATCTGGTGCCTATTCTTTTATGTTGATCTGAGTTATTATATATTATATCTTTCATTGTTATCCAATGTTGCTCTTATTCAAGACTACTTTAATTATTATTGTGCCTTTGCATTTCTCTAAATGTGTTAAAATTGTATTTTCAATTCAATGTATACTTTGTGCCCTTGGAAATTAGATAGGAAATTATGTTAAATATATAAACCATTTTAATACATATTTACATATTTTTAAGTTTTTGTTGTTTTTAATTGTGTCAGAGGATATGTGCATGTGAGTGTGGTATCAGAGGAGACCAAAAGACAGCTAGAGTTCCAGGCAGATATAAGCCACCTGATTTGGGTGCTGAGAACTGAAATCAGCTCCACTGCAAGAATAGTACCCCTTCTTAACCACTGAATCATCTCTCGAGCCCACATATTTACATATTTTATTAAAAAACAACTAAAGAAATCACAACCATGTAAATTTCTATCAAGTAACCAATGTATAAACAAAATATATTATTTCACACAATAGAATTTTATTGGCCACCAAAGGAACAAAGTAATGTTCTATGCTGCCACATAGATGAGTTTCATAAATTTTATATTAATGTGAAATAAGACAGCAATAAAATGCCTCATACTATGTTATAATATCAATATAAAATGGCAAAAAGAGTTTATTTGTGGTGAAAGAAATTAGAAAATGATTGCATATGGCAGGATGGGATAGTTGGAGTAGTGGTTGGTGATATTTAAATGGCATAGATTTCTTTTGAGAGTAACAAAATGTTCTAAGCTTGTGATAATTATTGTACTATTTGGAATTTGTGAAAATTGTGAATTATGAAGTTTAAGTGGGTAAGTATATAGTATAGAGACTATATCTTACTAAATCTGTTACACACACAAATCACAATCCTGCTCTGCCCAGTTTCCTGATCGTTCAGAAACAGAATAAGCTCTCAAAAATGGTATATTCTCCAATATTGTGTCAACTGAAGATTTTGAGAATCTGTGTACACAGTAATTCAATAAACCTGTATGTAGTTTTCCTGGTGGAGATTACACATTTTATGTGTATAGAAGAGTGCACTCAAATACTGAAATGGACAAAAAGGTGGATTATATTGAGATTGTTAATTTTGTACAAAATTCCTATAATGTCATTGTAATAAAATTATAAGAAAACACACAACACTTATCTTGACTATGTTTTCTGGGCAAGGACTCTAAGATAGAGGATGAGCACTTTTCCTTTCCTGCCATCTAAAACATGTTTGTATACTACTTTTGTTGTAGCCATAGAACCTGAGCCAAAAGGGATTTGGCACCATTCCACTAATCCTTTGAACTGAAACTGCTGACCACCTTCCTTCTGAATAAGCATCAGAAAATCACTAGAACGTCTCACCCTCCCTTTCCCTGTTCCATCAGCCCCATAGACATTGATCCTGTGCATGTAGGAGGTGTGAGCTGGCACAGTGTTTGGAAGTCAGAGAGCATTTCTTTGTCTCTGATCACCCCCAGTAGGAAAGGCTGGACATTCTCACCAACTGTGACTTTTTAAAAAGATATACAACAAAGATCATGCAGATGACTCAGCAATGATGGTGAGAAGTTCTAAATAGTTCTACCTTAAGCTGCAATCAGTCTATGATTAATAGTACATCATGATGATCCGCAACCCCCTACACAAATGCATGTTATCTTTAGAGAGAAAAATAAAGTACTGCATGACTGAAGAAGTAGATCATAAAGGTCACCAGCAAGGGAAATTCCACAAGTAGGCAAGCAGATGAAGCAGCCCTTGAAATCTTGTAGTCATCAGGACAACGTGAGAAACTTGTTAAACACACAGATTCTTGGGCCCTGCCCTAGGCATTTATTTGATAGAGTACATATGGAAAGGAGCTCCTGTTGCTCATGGATGGCAAGCTTACACAAGTATTCCATTTTACATAGGAGGAAATTTAACCTCAATAAAGGAAAGCGGCTTACTTAAGCTTTAAAGCCAGAGCTACAATGCTGCATTTCTAAGCCTAATTGACAATTCCAGTCACATAATGTCCTGTTCACTCAACTCAGAGAAGTGGGACTTGTTATTGTATTCATCTACTTAAGGTTTTTTTTTGGGGGGGGGGCTTCATCATTTACTCAAGTTCTGTAAGTATTCAAGGATCTATGAAAAGTTATATTCGGAGAAGGTCTTGGTGTTGAGAAGGCCAGAGCAAACACCAACTTTCAGGAAAACAGTCCTTTGCCAGTAGTCTTTCAGTTCCCCTTCCATTACCCAGGACTCAGTCTAGTGCTGTGTCATCTTTCCCTATGAGTTATACTGCCTTCCCTGAACAGATGGTGGGCTGGGTTTAAAGTCCATACTTGTTCATTAGGAAGGCCTTTACCCCACTCTTCAGACCCAGAAATACTGATTGACAACCATCCTAAATTTGGATCCAACTCTATATTTCAAGTACTGTTCCTGAGCATAGATGCACAGTAGTAACCAGTCCTCCAAGTCCCTTCTTTTACCTTCAGGACACAAAAGACTCTCCTATCCATCCTCATGAACAATGTTCAGTTTGCATATGTTGATAGTCTTTGGAGTTTGCGTAGATAATGCTATTTAAGGAAGCCCAACCAGTGTCACACTTAACAGGCCAGTAAAGATAGTTTTCCAGTTGTCCCCTAACATACGTCACCCTTGAAAAGGATACTCCTCTCAGCCTGAATGTTATTTCTTTTTTAAAAATTTTTAGTTTCTACAAAAATTGTGTACATCTTGATCATATTCACTTTCTCTCCCTTAAATTTTCCTATGCCCACCTCACTTTACTTCCAATCCAACTTTATATCCTTCTTTATTCCACCATCAAGACCAATTTGTGCTTCCTGAATATTTTTGAATATGTGGCCTTCCTGGACTGTGGTTGGATTATTGAGGACTATTCTTTTAGATAAAACTGACCTTTCTCCAATAAGCAGCTAACAATTGCTCATAGCTCCTTGCCTAAGGGTGGAATTTCATGCTTAATTCTCCTCTCCATGCTGAGATTTGCTCTGGATTCAGCTAGCACAGGTCTTGTGCATGCTGTCAGAACCATTGTGAGTTTATTTGTGCAGGTACCCTGCTGTGTCCAGAAGACATTGTTTCCTTATAGTCATATACTGCCTCTGGCTCTTTTTTGTTTGTTTGTTTGTTTGTTTTTTTGTTTTTCGAGACAGGGTTTCTCTGTGTAGCTTTGCACCTGTCCTGGATCTCGCTCTGTAGACCAGGCTGGCCTGGAACTCACAGAGATCCGCCTGGCTCTGCCTCCCGAGTGCTGGGATTAAAGGCTCTTACAGCCTTTCTGTTCCCTCTTCCACAATGATCCCTGAGCCTTGAGAAGAAAGGATATAGATATCCCATTTAGGTGTTAATCACCATCTACCACAAATTAAAGCTTCTCTGGTGAGGCTTAAGAGATGCATTAGTCTATGAGTATAATGGCAAGTCATTAGGGGTTGATTTAATGTTATGTATATTGAGCAAAACAATAGTAGTAGGTTTTCTCCTAGGGCCTATGACTTGTCTAACCATAGGTTCTTGGCTCAATAATGGTGCCTGGTATGAGTTTCATCTTGTGAAGTGGGCCTTAAATCCAACCAGAAAGTGGTTGGTTACTCCCACAACATTTTTGGCACAACTGAAATCTAAGCACTGTAGTAGGCTTTAGTAACATAGCAGTGAAGAAAATATAAAAGTTAATGACATTATGAGTATGGCATTCTCAAGGAAATAATACAAATGGCTGGCACATATATGCTACATAAAGATTGCACTATAATCCTTTCTCACTCTCTTCTACAGGATTCCACAAACTCTAGCTAATGTTTAGCTATGGGTCTTCATCTGTTTCCATCAGTTGGTGGATGATGCCTCTCTGATGACAACTGGGCCAGGCAGCAATCTGGTCACAGGAGATGGCCAGTTCAGGCTACATATCCACTGATGCTAGAAGTTTTAACTGGGGTCATCCCTGTAGACCCTTAAGAGATTCCCTTGTGCCTTGACACTGAAATGCCCCAATTTCTAGTAGTCTCTTTCTGTACTCTCTCTCTCTCTATGACCCCCTTACCTGATTGTTCATGTTCCCATACTAACCTGCCTTCAGTCCACTCAAGAAATCCCTTCTATTTCCCCTTCCCAGGGAGATCTGGGCATCCACTCATGAACCCTCCTTGTTATCTAGTCTCTTTGTTTCTGTGGATTGTAGCATAGTTATCCTTTAATTTATAGCTAATACCTACTCATGAATGAGTACATGCCATGTTTGTCTTTCTTGGTCTGGAATATTTTATTCGGGATGATTGTTCTAGTTCAATTCATTTGCCTTCAAATTTCCTGGTGTCTTTGTTTTTAACAGCTGAATAATACTCCATTGTATAAGTGTACCACATTTTCTTTATCCATTCCTCAGTTGAGGGACATCTAGGTTGTTTCCAGGTTCTGGCTATTAGAAATAAAGCTGATATGAGCATAGTTGAGCAAGTGCCCCTATGGTAAGATTGAGTACCCCTTGGGTATATGCCCAAGAGTGGTATAGCTGGGTCTTGTGGTAGATTGATTCCCAGTTTCTGAAAAACCACCACACTGACTTGCAAAGTGGCTATACAGTTTGCACCCCTGCCAGCAGTGGAGGAGTGCTTCCCTTGCTCCACATCCTCTCCAGCATAGGCTATCATCAGTGTTTTTGATCATAGACATTGTGACAAGTGTTGACTTTTGTCAATTGCTTATAATTATATTGAAATAATCATGTTTCTTTTTTCTTATTTGTGTTTTATTGTAGTCACACACAATGACTAATTTTGAATTACTGGAGACAATGGTTCCCATCTCCTAGATCCATCACCAATACCTAATAGTTCATTAGTAAGAGGTAAGGCTTCATGAGCCACTTTCCTCTCTGTGACTAATGACTGACAAAACTGGTCATGTGCTTCCCCAGTGCAGGTAGCTGAAGTTGTTGTCAGTTTGTGATTACAATGGCTGTATGGAGTCTAGAGGATGACATTGTGAAGCTCTACATATTATCTCCTGACTCTAGTATACTTCTTGACAATGAGCCTTAGAGACAGTTGTACCCTCAACTGTGACTTGTTCTTAGCATCTTTGGCAGTCATAAGACTGCATCATTGCTAGTCATTGAAAAGAGGAGGCTTGTTTGATTAAGGATAGGAGTAGCATTTGTCTATGGTTAAAAACCATTGATACTTAGGAATCAGTTTGTTGATTTTAGCTGAACAATAGTAGTAAGTGCTCTATTTAAGTACAGGACATCTCCAACTTTCAGCTGTTCCCCAGGCTTACAGTACCAGTCATAGGTTTCCTTCCAATGGTGTGGGCCTCAAATCCAAAAAGAGGGTGATTGGTTACCCCCACAATAATCTTGCCATGATTGCACAGATGGAGCATTTTGCCCAGAAGGTAGGGTTTTTTTTTTTTTTTTTTTTTGGTTCATAGGGTTCATGGATGGGTAAGCCACTGATGTCGTTTTCCCCAAGCAACCCACATAGCAACTTCCAACACTTTGAAAGCTAGACAGCAGGGATGAAGTTTCTAGCTCATTCCAGCTTGCTTTCTATATATCTTACAACTGAAGTATAGAATGTCAGCAACAGTAGGGTACTATCCTCTAGTTATAGTAAACAATCAAGAAGATGATTTACAAGGGCCTTTGTAGTTTGGGGGTAGACCTCCTGTGGGGAATCCTGAACTCAAGACCTGAAATATCTCCATTTAATCTTTCTTTTATATTTTTGTTTGGTCTACAAGCTCCAGTATATCCCACCATTGATTTGTTTTATCATTTTTTACAGCTTGTTAAGATGGAAACATGGATCATTGTTTTTAAAATATTCTTAATTTGTTATAGTTTGTAAATCTGTAAATTTGTTTCTAAATATCTGTGTCTCACAAACTTGGAAGTATTCCATTATCATTTGATGTATAGTGTTATTTAAGTAACTTTTAAAAAAATTAGGATACAAAGTAATGTTTTTCCTTATGGCATTTGTTTTGGTCCATTCTCTCTTGTGAACTCTATTAGTTACTTTTCTATTGCTGTGATAAAACAACGTGACCAAAAGCAACTTATAGAAGAAATAATTTATTTGGACTTATAGTTCCATAGGGATAAGAGTCCATCATGATAGGAGTTATAACACCAAGCAGCACGCATGGCAGCAGGTGTAGGAAGCTGAGAGCCCATATCTCAACCATAAACATGAAGCAGACATTGCAAACTGAAAAGGGCTTGAGGCTTTAAGTTCTCAAAGCCATTCACCAGTGGTGTATACTTCCTCCAGCAAGGCTGTACCACTTTAAACCTCTAAACAGTGCTACCAACTGGGAACCAAACGTTAAAATGTCCAAAACTATGGAGAATATTTCTCATTCAAATTACCACACCCCTCTTGCCCATTTTACTCTTCCATTTGTTCCATTTTGCCCCCAGCATTTCCCTTTACATTTTTATATCTCATATATTCTATTATGCTTTCCACTCCTCACTTAATGCCTCTCCCCTTCCCCCCACCGGCTCCTTTCTAATTTCCTTAGCTCTACCACACTCATTCCTACATAAACACACACAAATATAATTAGAATCTAGGCTGTATATATGAGATAGAACATGAGCTATTATCTTTTCTGAAACTTGGTTATCTCATCAAATATAACATTGTCCAATTCTATCCACATTCCTGAAGATTTCATAACTTCACATATTATGACTGAAATTTCTCTCTGTGTGTGTGTGTGCATGCATGTGCATGTGCATGTACCTAGATGCCCATCAACAGATGAATGCATGATATATACAGTATTTTTAAACAACTCCCTTTGCAATTTCCTTTTTGATAGTTTATTTAGAAGTATGTTAATTTTAAAATATTTAATAATTACTGGTTTTAAGGTTATGATTTTTTTTGTTCAGGGGACATTTCTGTATGAGTTCAATATACAGGTCCTATGCAAGTTCAAACTAGGCAAAATTCCAGCACGGATAGGGGAGGTAGGCAAAAACTACTACTACTGACTATGGTGTTATTGGCAATAGACAGATGCTGGAAGTGGGAGAGTCATATTTCTTTAAAGATATGGCCCCTAATATGTCCAAGAGTAAATGAGTAGCACATTGATGAGCTACTTTTTTAAAAAAGAAGAGGACACAAAGTAGAAAAGTGGAGGTGAATCTGGGAGGACTTGGGGAAGGGTGAATATGGTCAAAACACATTGTACAAAATTATCAAAAAACTAATAAAATTGCAAAAAGAGTAAAAATATTTTCACTGCATAATAAGTTGTCTTTTGATGGAACTCCACTTATATGCCTTTTTCCTTAGTATCTGTTTGCCTACTTTTCTTTGATGAGTTATTCAAGTTTTCTTCACACTGAATAATTTCTATTGATGTGTTGTCATAGTGACTTTCTTTTTTGTTACATTTTATGTTTGAGATTATAATATAATTGCAATGTTTCTCCTTTCTCTTTCTTTCCTCCAAACCCTCCTGTATACCCCTCCTTGTTCTCTTTCAAATTCATGGCCTCATTTTCCCCTGATTGTTCCTAAATAAAACATGCTTAGTCTGTTGTCTGTATAATGTTACTTACATGTATGTATGTATGTTTTGAAGGCTGACCATTTGATATTTGATAACTGATTGCTGTGCTCCTCCCTAGGGAAAATTATTTCTCCCACTTTCAGCATTCCTTAGTTGCCTGAAGTTCTTTGCATAGGGTTGCGGTCTCCTGGACTTTTCCTCATCCATATGATCATGGTTGTTGTTGTCCTTGTTCAGCTCATGTTTAGGCAGTCATGTTGATGAGACTATGAATACAGTTTCTGACCTTGCCTAGGAAACACAATCTCATGGCAAACTTTCTGATCCTTGGGCTCTTACAACCTTTCCTTTTCTTCTGAAATTATCCTTGAGCCTTAGGTATTTTGTAGATGTATTTATTGTAACTGGGCTCCACAATTCTGTATTTTAATTGGTTGTAGTTTTCTGTAATGGTCCCTGTCTGTTGCAAAGAGAAGTTTCCTGTATGAGGGATGTCTTAGTTACTTTTCTATTGATTTAAAGAGACATGACCAAGATAACTTACAAACGAAAGCATTTAACTGGGGAACTTGCTTACAGTTTGAGAGGGTGAGCCTATGGCTATCGTGGTCGTGAGTGTGGCAGTAGGCACACAGACATGGCACTGGAGCAATAGCTTGAGCTTACATCCCAATCTGCAAGTTGGAGACAGAGAGAGAGAGAGAGACTGGGCTTGGTGAGAGCTTTTAAATTCTCAAGGCCCACCCCCAGTGATACACCTCCTCCAACTAGGCCACACTTTCTAATCCTTCCTAATCATTCTGCCAACTGGGAACAAAACATTCAAATATATGAGTCTATGGGACTCATTTTCATTGAAACTACCACAAGGAGTGATAACTACATTTATCTGTAGGTATAAGGACAAATGCCTGGTGTTGGGGAACATTGTCAGCCCAGATGGAATGTTTTCATTTAGACTATATATGGATATTTATTTACAGGCTTAGGTGTAGTATAGTTTTTTTCTAAGGTAGATGGTTGATAATATGATTCCTTGTGGCTTTTTCAGACAGCCTTACTGTTATTTTATACTCCTATCTTCTTCTTTTACATTTGTCTCCCTTTCCTTCCCTAGTTAGAGTCCTCCCATTTCCCAACATATCACTTGTATTGTGCTATTCTTCTCTTTATTGCTCCTCCATGTCTCGACCTCTGCAATGGTCCTTTTTACTTTTCTGATTTCTACAGTTACTCTAGGCTACACTAATATCTGAAGATTTGGAGCTACCACTTAGCTTTTTTTACACGGTTCTTGGGGCTTAAACTCAAATTCTCATGCTTGCATGGCAAGCATTTACCAACTTAGCTATCTTCCCAGCTGCATCATTCTCTTCTGTGTAGACAAAAACTCTAGTGTCTCATAGAATTGCTCAGATTCTGATGTCATTCTGATATTGATCTCTAGCCACGTTTTGCTAATCTCAGCAAACTGTTCTACTTACTTTCAGTCTAGCTTTTAGCTAAGGACTTACGAGGGGTCTCCCTGTGGGTTTCTGGTGTATCATAATTCCTATGGATCCTTGTTTTCCAGTGCCCTGTTGAACAGATTCCAATAACTTTATACAACCTTGCCTCTGTATTCTGACTTCTTACCCTACAACCTTGCCTCTGTATTCTGACTTCTTACCCTATAGGAGGACCATATTTTGTTTTCATTCTAGTTTACCATGTGTAGCAAAGAATATTCTCTAGGCAGAGAGGTAAGTGGACCCTGAGGCTTATCTTGTGCCCTTTCATGTCTGTTATTTGTCATGTACTTCCTGATTTTCTAATTTCTGAACAATTTTGTCTCATGCTTTGTACTGTGTTATGATTGTTAATAACTGAATTGCTGGTGATACCAGTAATTCCATAACAGCTGAAGGCTATGCCTTAGTTACTTTTTATTTTAAATAACCACTCTGACTGTTATGGTAAGTGCTGACTATAACTGGAAGTTTTCCTGTGTCCCACAGTTGTTAGGTCCCAAATAAACACACAGGAGCTTATATTAATTACAAGCTGTTTGGTCTATGGCTCAGGCTTCTTACTAGCTAGCTCTTACATCTAAATTAACCCATTTCTATTAATCTATGTATTTCCATGTGTCTCATGGCTTTACCTGTGTTCCATTACATCTTGCTCCCCAGGCAGTGCTCAGCATCTCCCCAACTCTGCCTTCCTTCTCCCCATATCATTGCTTGGATTTCCCACCTAGCTATAACCTGTCTTGCCATAGGCTAGAATAGCCTTTTTATTAAACAATGGTAGCAACACATATTTACAGCATACAGAAAGCCCATTCCACAGCGGCTGACAGTACGTAAGTACAGGGAAGAGATATCTTGGACCACGGTAATTGCAATGTAGAAATTCATCAAATTCTGGTTACATTTTAAAAACTGTGTACAACTTACTTTTTCTTCACTTTTAAAATTAACATATAAAATTAACTGATTTTCTTATAAAATTTTCATGCATAGATTTTGTTTATGCTCTCCTCTACTGACTTCTATCCTCATCTCCTTGCCCCATTGTTTTGTACCCCTCTACTCCCAATAGTCCCTTTTACTTTCACAACACATGTGTTTTATCACCTTCCCTACCCCTTTAATGAAACTCAAAAAGAGAAAAGTATAAGTTCAGGGATTTTGGCTTTAGTGACTTGGACTCTGAAAGTCCCATTGAGTGAAATCAGGAAGTTTCTATATGGGAAAAGTTGTAGGAGTCAGCTAGGAGTTTCTTTTTGTATATTTTGAGTTTGAAAAGTACACAAAACCTCCTGGTGTATATGTCAAATAGGTATTTGTGTATATATAGGTATAACAGTTTATAAGAAGTGTGAGCTGTAGCTATATAGTATCTAAGACTCCAATAGGCAGGAGTTGGTGATATATAGGTGGTATTTAAAGTCAGGAGGATGGAAATGAGTGTAAACACTGGAAATCTGTATAGACACAAGAAGAGAAGTGGTTCAAACACTACTTTCTGGAGATCCCTAACACCAAAAGTTCATGTTGGAGAGTAAGAAAAAACAAAAGAGCCAGAGCAACCAGTGAAGTAGTAGAAAAACTAGGGCTGCATGGTAACTCAGAAATTGAGTTAGAAATGTGTAGCTGAAGTTTTCTCTGGTCCTGCCCAGCCCACAGACCTGTAGCTGCTTATAAAATAATCATTCGGAAACTTATATTAATTAAAACTGCTCAGCCCTACCACTGACTAGCTCTTACATTTAAACTCAGCCTATTTCTGTTAATCTATATGTTGCCACATTTTTCCATGGTTTTACCTGTGTGTCAATACATGCTGCTCCCTGGATGGTAGGCTGGCATCTCCTGACTCAGCCTTACTCTTCCCAGAATTCTCCCTGTCTGCTTATCCTGCCTATACTTCCTGCCTGGCTACTGGTCAATCAGTGTTTTATTAAACCAGATTACAAAAGCATTATTTCACAGCAGAAATGGACTAAGCTGACATTAATAGTGATGAATATTGCCAATATGTTGTATAAAGTAAATATTGAAGCTTCATTAATAGATTCAGTGATCTAGAGATCATTTTTGACTATCAAGAACAGTTCCTACAGAGTTAAGGGGGTATAAGGGTGAAGAGGGAAAAAGGAGACTTGAGCAGATTTTAAAAAGTGATAGAGTTTTAGGTAGTGTATTCTGGAAAATAGTCAACACTGTTGACAGTGTAGAGATGACAGTACCTGGCAGAAGTGGGTTAAAAAACATGGAAATAAACATTTTTGTATTCAGATGGAAAGGAACAAACATAAAGTGGAGAGTTAACCATGATTAAGAGAGAGACATTTGATATGTGAGTAGTAATATAGACTATAGGTGAAATCACTGGAAGAGAGTTTGTTTCCAGGAATAGGCACAGGCAGAGTATATGCACACAGCTAATTAAATGAAATATATATTGTGTAGGTGGCATCTGGATGTTCTCTCCTGATTACTTCTATTTTTTCTGGGTGAACTAGAAAGAGCAGTTGTTAACATATGATCACAAGTGACTCGAAGCCCTGAGTGGTCTTCTGATCTCCTTAAGTTTGTTTACATAATATTAACTCTCCCAAAAGGTGAAAGATGTAGGTCAGAGCATCAAGGTTGACACTAGCATCTGAAGATCTCCATTCTCCATCTATAGGTTCCTATAAGTTGTTTAGTACGTCCTCACAAAGTAGTTGTTGAGCAGGTGACATTATGTAAGTGCTAATATATGTTCCTCCTTTGTCAGCCTTGCCATGTAGAAGCTTGCTTAGATGGCTAACAGTGGTGTGAAGGTTGGGCCTGGACCCAGAGAGAACCTGGTCTTCATGTTTCCAGTAACCATGGGCTCTGCTTTATGGTATACCTATGAGAGTTTCACAAATGGAAAAAAAAAGAGAGCAGGCATGTGCACTCACAGGAACTCTCTGGGCCTATGTAAAACACAGGTCTGATAAGCTTCACAGGTCTGAGAAAAGGGACCAAAATCATATATCCAACCTGATGGGGTGAGACCTGCTGAACTTTATTTTGTTATCATCTTAATAGTAAGACAGAGGTTTTTATTTCTTTCTCAGTTTTGTTTCTCAAAACTTGTGCTTATTATATAAAATTTGTAGCTTATCAAAAGTGTAAGAAAAAAATCAATGAAATCTTCACAGTTCTGTCACTCAGAGGAATACACTGCTAGATTTTGAATTTTTCCCCCTTCCACACATTTTTCATCTATTTGTGTACAGGTTGTTTATGCAACAGTGGAAGTAGAATGAATGTATTAAGCTGTAGCCCAAGTTTTCCACTCATTAAATGTTGACTGATTAGAAAATTAGCACATGACAATTGTGTGGGCTTTAAAAATGTAAAAATATAAAAAAAAATGAAGGATAACACTGTTAATCTCCCTGTCCAAGGAAAACCACTGTGGGTGGCCAATTTTAAGTGGCTGAATCTGACTGTGTATGGTTTATTCTTAGATAATCGAATGCAGTACTGTTCAGCTCTCTTGCTGTCCTTTAATATGAAGGACTAGAAAGCACCCTCAAATGTGGCTTAAAATGTCTCCTTTTATAATTTTGTACTGTCTCCTATTTTACAAACACTAAAACCCAGAAGAGTTTGCTTCCTGTCTATGAAGAAGCCTACCACTCAAGTCTCCCAATCCTTGAAATATAACCACATTACTAGATCCAGCTAATTTCTCCTTGAAATTACTGGAAAATCTCCATTTCCACTACATTGCTCTCTCCTCCCCTCACCTGGCTGGCTCTAATGCTCTGTGTAACGTGAAGAGCATTTAAGGAAGGCACATTAACCTGGAGTAGCAGAATGAAGGGCAACTCCTAGGGGACATGGGCGGTAACAGCATGAAGTTGCTTATTCTATTGGAAAGGAGGCCCTGAGGTCTTTTGCAGGAGGGAGGATAGATCATTAATTCAATTATTCATTTGTTCAGTTAAGGTTAAGGGAAAATAACTGTTATTTTAAGAATTAGCTGCAAATTGAGCATGTTGGCCCTAGAGGAAAGTTGAAATTTATTAGAAAAAAGGGCCACTGTTCATAAAACATCTTATTAGTGCCACATGGCCATGAATAACAGAACCACTGGGCACAAAAGAGGTGGAAGAGGTGAGATTAACAAAATTCAGATTCTTGGAAGAGGGAAATAACAGGTGTTTTTCCTTTTTATTGGGTAATACAAAGAGGATGAAGTTTGGAATTCTAGAACTGATGTAGATTTAGATAAAGGTGGAAGAATTTTAGACAAGATAAGAACAAAGAAAATATAGGACCATATGGTAAATGTGACAATGGTATGTGAATTCCCTGGAGCTAGAGAGTATGCTTGACTTTTGTTTGCTACTATCTTGAGCTATAACCCATCTACAGTACCCACTCTAATTCAAAATCATCATAATCATCACCACCATCACCATATTTGTTGCCACATAAAATCATTTAGCTGTTTAATGTGCATGGCATCTTTTAATGCTCATAGCAACTCCATGGTGAAGAAGATATTTTCAGATGAAGGAATAAATACAGACTGACTAACTTATTTAAAGTTCTAGAGGTAGCAGAGGTTGACAGAAGAACCTGTTTAAGTTTGCAATGAGATTCACGCTTTTGTTGTTATTCATGCCATATTTCCCCCACCCACCAGCTGCCTGCAGCAGGTGGGAGAGCTGGCTCTGCCTTTCATCAGCTGCAGCACTCGGAAAAGTGGCCCCAGTACCTCTCCTGTGCAACACAGTAGAGCTGGCTCTGATGGTATAGTTGGGGGCGAGCTGGCCCTGAGGGCATGAGAGCAGGAAAACCAGCCATGCTGTTTGGTGCTTACTGCATAGATCTAATAGCTAGGGTGGTGCTGGAGAGTTCACCCTGTTGATGAGAATGAGGACAGCCAGCAGGCTAACCAACCCAACAACTACCCAGGCTCAGAACCAGGGCTATGAGTCTACACATTTCAATATCCACCCCAGCTTTGATCTTCTGGAGCACCTGAAGGGACTGGTCCCATAGACCCAAAGCTGTAGGATCTCCATGACACAGGACAACAACAGGATATCCCAGAGGAGTCCCAGCAAGACCCAGTATCTATAGTGTAGCAGAAACCAGAAGCCTCGAAACAGACCAATGACTCATTGAAATGAACACTTGCAAGTAAAGACGTACGGACTAAAGGGTATACTGTGTGACTCACTGTGTCATACTACAGCTTCCACAATGAGGTTTTTCTTTTCTCTTAAATTTCATTTTGTTTTATCTTAGGGGAGATTGTAATGGTGAGGGTAGATGTGAAGGGACAGGGAGATGAGTGGGATTGAGATACATGATGTGAAAGTCACAAAGAATCAATAAAATCTTAAATTAGAAAAAAACAGAAGAAAAACAAAACAGGATACACCCATTCAAAATCACTATCTTCCCACCAAGATTCAATTCTCTGTGTAAAGAAAAATAAGATGTCCATCTTATTAGCACATAAATTGTCTAGACTTTAATAAATAATGAAACTGTATTCCTATCAAAGAATTGTTTTAAAAAAACTTCATTATGATTTATATCTTAGTTAGGGTTTCCATTGCTGTGATTAAACAGCATGACAAAAATCAATTTGGGGAGGAAAAGGTTTATTTTAGCTTACAACTCTCAGGTCACATTCCATCACTGAGGGAAATCAGGGTGAAACCTGGAGGTAGGAGCTGATGCAGAGGTCATGGAGGAGTGCTGTTTATTGGCTTGCTTCCCCTGGCTTACTCAGCCTGCTTTCTTATAGAACCCAGGACCATCAGGCCAGGGATGGCACCACCCACAATGGGCTGAGCCCTTCCGCATCAATCTCTAATTAGGAAAATGCTTTATAGGCTGGTCTATGGCCCAATATTATGGAAGCATTTTCTTATTTGAGAGCCCTTCTCTCCAAATAACCTAGCTTGAATCAACTAAACAACAACTGTGGTGATATTTTGTTTGTGCTCTAACAAATAAAGCTTGCCTGGAGATCAGAGTGAAGCTAGCCACTAGAGGCTGGGCAATGGTGGTATACACCTTTTGTCCCAGGACTTGGGATCTCGTGTCTTTGATCCCAGTACTTGGAAGGCACACAACTATGGTGGTATTTTATTTGTACTGAAATGTGATTTTATTTGTATGTTAATAAATGAAGTTGTCCGGGGGTCAGAGCTATTAGAGCCATAGCAAGAGCATGGAGGTGGTGGCACATGCCTTTAATCCCAGCACTTGGTAGACAGAGCTAGGTAGATCTCTGTGTGTTCAGGGATACAACCAGCATTGGAGACATACACCTTTAAGACCTGGAGGGCTGTACTTACAGGCAGTGGCGAGGCAGTCACGTGTTTGGGTTTACCACCAATGAGAAGGCAGAACAGAAAGACTATTTAAAGACAAACACACAGGAAGTAGCTCTCTTTCAGAGAGGTAGGACCACCGCAGGAGGAAGGGTAAGGTTTTAGCTCTGAGTTCTGACCTCTTGGCTTTCTCTTTTACATTGGTTTCTGTGTATCTTATTTAATAAGATGATTGGTTACATCTACACACACCTTTAATCCCAGCACTTGGGAGGAGGAAACAGGAAGTGATATATGGCTGGGCAGAGAGAGGAAGTGATAAAGTGGGTGGAGATAGGAGCTCGCCCCTTTCAGTCTGAGCATTCATAGAGGTAAGAACTCTGTAATGGCTGGCTGCTCTGCTTCTCTGATCTTTCAGTTTTCACCCTGATATCTGACTCTGGTTTTTATTATTAAGACCAATTAGAATTCGTGCTACAAACAACAACAACAAAAACTAACTAGCACAGTTTATTGTTAAGTAATTGTTTGATTTACAGTACTCTTTTATATAACTATGTGCTTGGGCCATGTAAAATTTCTAAGGTGAAAAGGGGTTGTGAGTGGAAAGTGTTTAAGAAGTTTTGTTTAAGATATATATTTATATCAGATATACAGATGTATAAATATTTTTCTTTCATGCTATATGTTGCAAGGAAACAAAAGAAACTAGAGCCTTCATATGTTGTAGGTAGAATTATAAAATTTTGAAGTTGCTTTGAAATCTGACAGCTAATTAAAGAGGTAAAAGTAATTTACCATATGACCAGCAATTCTACTCTTGGGTTTGTACCCAGGAGAAAGCAAACATATGTCCATACAAATATTTGTGCATGAATGTTCATAAAAGCAATACTCATAATGGCCCAAAATGTAAGCAATGCAAATGTCCATTAATGGATGAATGGATAAGCTTGATTTGATACATCCATTCAACCTAGAAAAGTAATTAAGTATAAAATTATGTTTGCTCATGGATGAACATGGAAACATAATGTTAAAGAGAAACATGACAGATACATGACTGCATATTTATGAAATTCCTCAAATAGCAAATCAACACAAATACAGTTTAGTGGTTGTTTAGGACCAAAGGTACAGTTGAGAAAACTGACAGCTAATGGAGAAGTAGCTACATTTGGAGAGAGGAAAACGTTCTGGATTAAATAATGTTGACATAAGCACAATTTTCTAAATGGTATTCTTTAAAAAGATTAACTTGATATTTGGTGAATTATATTAAATAAAGCTGTCATAGAAAAATAATTGGTCTGTAAATTGAAACTCAGTACTTCTATCTATTGCTCACTCCATAAGTCTGTAAACATGTGCCTCACATTAAAGACCACTGAATTTGTTCTTAATCAAAGCCACTTGTCCAAAAATATCCTGTCCAATCATAGAAGCTCTAGCTTCATCACTACTTAAATTCCAGACAATAAGTAACAGAAATTGAAACATACAAGAATGATGGACAATTGATAAGGTAAGCCTGTGATGAACTATGACTGACAAGCACAATCAAAAACAAGGAAGGAGGGATTCAACAAAAGGGTTCTTTAACACAAATAAAAGGAACAAGTAAATCTGGATGCTAGCCTAGGCAGTTAAATAGGTTTGATGGGCAGCACACATGGGTAATTTCTTCTCTTGAATTCTATTTTGTACACATGTGTGTGTGTGTTTGAAGTGAGGCCCTTACTGAAGTAAAGGAAGATCAGGCAAAGGAGTTAGAGGATTGAGGATGGCAGATAAGGTTTAGCATAATTATGGATCAACTGGAGAATGTACCTTGAGTTTCCTGCCTTGCCCACAGTCAGGACAAATCTCTGTCACCCACCAGTCCACAGCCTCTCAGACCCAACCAAGTAAACACAGAGATTATATATTATTTACACAAACTCTAATGGCCATGACAGGCTTCTTGCTAACTGTTCTTATATATTAAATTAATCCATTTCTATAAATCTAATACCTTGCTACGTGGCTCATGGCTTACTGCATCTTGCATGCTTCTTGTCATGGTGGCAGCTGGCAGTGTCTCCCTCTGTCTTCCTGTTCCCTACTTTCTCCTCTCTGTTAGTCCTACCTATACTCCTGCCATGGCCACTGGCCAATCAGTGTTTTAACTTATTGACCAATCAGAGTAATTTGACATACAGACCATCCCACAGCACTTCCCTGTTTCTTTTCTTTTCTTTTCTTTTTTTTTAAGGAAGAAGTTTTTAAGTTTTACACATCTCCAAAGCCAGCTTGGTATATTTGGAAATTTGGGCATAGCTTCTCTTACTACTTCCTGCTGGAGGGGGCACTGTATCTTATGGGGACACAAAGAAAATTTTAGGATTATGGAGTAGTCCGTGATGGTGTATCGTCTGAGCCAGTTGCCTTGAAACAGTTCTAGATGTTGGATCATCTGGGCCATGGTGTCATCGGAGACCTTTCAGGGGGTCTTGGATGGTCAAACCTGATGTATCTTAATCTGGAACAAATCCATAGCCTCTGGCTTTCTGTGGAAACAAAAGCAGAGCCTCTTTTCCAAAGCAACATATCCTTACATGAAAATTTTGAAGTCAAGGTATGTTTAAAATGTACATTTTGGCATAACTCAACAGCTTTTGCAATCAAATGTGTTTTTTTTTCAGTTACAAATATCAAAGAGAACACAATCCAGATTTTCTGTGTGGTAGCCATCTTTACATGGCTTATTTTGTATATTGCCTTGAGTCTATTGCTTTAAACTGCAGCCTTTTAAGCCTAAAATGGTGCCATGGCTGCTGGCTCCACCTACTTCAGCTTCCCAACATGGAAATGGTACGTTCTCTGCCAGCTCTGGGAACCATCAACTCTCAGAAATAGTGGGTCTATGCTTCTATCAAAGCAGTGTGTAAATAAAACAACTCTGGAGGCATCATGATCCCTGACTTCAAGCTCTACTATAGAGCTACAGTAATAAAAACAGCTTGTATTGGCATAAAAACCGACATGTGGACCAATGGAATCGAATTGAAGACCCTGACATTAACCACACACCTATGAACATATAATTTTTGACAAAGAAGCCAAAAGTGTACAATGGAAAAAGAAAGCATCTTCAACAAATGGTGCTGGCATAACTGGATATCAATGTGTAGAAGGCTGCAAATAGATCCATATCTGTCACCGTGCACAAAACTTAAGTCCAAGTGGATCAAGACCTCAACATAAATCCAGCTACTCTGAACCTGCTAGAAGAGAAAGTAGGAAGTAGTCTTGAACACATTGGCATAGGAGATCACTTCCTAAATATAACACCAGTAGCACAGACACTGAGAGAAACAATCAATCAATGGGACCTCTTGAAACTGAGAAGCTTTTGTAGAGCAAAGGATACGGTCAACAAGGCAAAGCGACAGCCTACAGAATGGGAAAAGATCTTCACCAACCCCACATCTGACAGAGGACTGATATCCAGAATATATAAGGAACTCAAGAAATTAGACATCAAAACGACCAACAGTCCAATTAAGAAATGGGCTTTAGAACTAAACAGAGAATTCTCAACAGAGGAAACTCAAATGGCTGAAAGACATTTAAGGAATTGCTCAACATCCCTAATCATCAGGGAAATGCAAATCAAAACAACTCTGAGATACCACCTTACGCCTGTCAGAATGGCTAAGATCAAAAACACTGAAGACACTTTATGCTGGAGAGGATGTGGAACTAGGGGAACTCTCCTCCACTGCTGGTGGGAATGCAAGCTTGTACAACCACTTTGGAAATCAATATGGCCTTTCTTAGAAAATTGGGAATCAATCTCCCCCAAGATCCAGCTATACCACTCTTGGGCATATACCCAAGAAATGCTCAATCATACCACAAGAGCACTTGCTCAGCTATGTTCATATCAGCATTGTTTGTAATAGCCAAAACCTGGAAACAACCTAGATGCCCTTCAACTGAAGAATGGATAAATAAATTGTGGCACATATACACAATGGAATACTACTCAGCAGAGAAAAAAATGACATCATGAGGTTTGCAGGCAAATGGATGGATCTAGAAAAAATCATCCTGAGTGAGGTAAACCCAGACTCAGAAGAGACAAATATGGTATGTACTCATTCATAAGAGGATACTAGATGTGGAAACAAGGATGACTGGACTGCTACTCACATCACCAGGAGGCTACCTGGAAAACAAGACCCCAAGAAAGACACGAGGATCGCCCCAATGAAGAGAAATGGCTGAGATCTACATGAAACAACATGGACTTGAGTCAGAATAATGAAGGGCGAGGGTCGAGGAGGAAGAGCCTGTGGGAGTGGGAGATCCCAGCTGGATCAAGAACAAAGAGGGAAAACAAGAATAGGAGACCATGGTAAATGAAGACCACATGAGAAAAGGAAAGAAACAAAGTGCTAGAGAGGCCCACAGGTATCCACAAAAGATACCCCCACAATAGATGGCTGGCAATGGTCAAGAGACAGCCAGAACTGACCTCCTCGGTGATGGGATGGCCAAACACCCTAATAGTCATGCCAGAAACCCCATCCAATGACTGAGGGATCTGGATGCAGAGATCCACAGCTAGGCCCTGGTAGAGCTCCAGTAGTCTAATTATCGAGAAAGAGGAGGGTTTATATGAGCCAGAAAATTGTTGAAACCTAGGTTGGATAAAGCACAGGACAAAATAGCCAAACGAATGGAAACACATGAACTATGAACCAAAGGCTGAGGGCCCCAACTGGATCAGGCCCTCTGAATAGGTGAGACAGTGATTGGCTTGATCTGTTTGGAGGCATCTAGGCAGTGGTACCAGTCCTATGCTCATTGCATGAGTTGGCTGTTTGAAACCTGGGCTTATGTAGGGACACTTGGCTCAGCCTGGAGGAGGGGACTGGACCTGCCTGGACTGTGTCTACCAGGATGATCTCAGTCCTTGGGGAGGCTTTGCCCTGGAGGAGGTGGGAATGGAGGGTAGGCTGGGGGGAAGGGGAGGGGGGCAGGAGGGGGGAGAACAAGGGAATCCGTGGCTGATATGTAGAACTGAATGATATTGTAAAATAAAATAAAAGGAAAAAAAAAGCAGCGTGTAGCCCAGAAACCTCTTTTTTGTTTGTACTATCAAAGGCTAAATCCATGACACAGCTTAATGTGCCACTTGCAGAGGCCCAGCTTAATGTGCCATTTACAGAGGCCTCATTCCCACCACACTGCAGGTCAAGTGCACACACCAGGAACCCGCCATAGTAGCTCAAACATGCAGGCTGCCACTAGCTTGAGAGAAACAACTAGGAACTGTTTTTAGATCCGTTTTAGAATCTTTTTTTCCTCAGGTTTTAGTGGAAACTCTTGCCCCACGTTGGGTGCCATTTCAAACATGAAAGGAGGAACAGGAAGACACTGCCAGCTGCCGCCATAACAAGAAGCATGTGAAGACACCGATAAGCCACGAGCCATGTGGCAAGGTATAGATTTATGGAAATGGATTAATTTAAGTATAAGAACAGTTAGCAAGAAGCCTGCCACGGCCATACAGTTTGTAAGCAATATAAGTCTCTGTGTTTACTTGGTTGGGTCTGAGCGGCTGTGTGACTGGAGGGTGACAGAGATTTGTCCTGACTGTGGGCAAGGCAGGAAAACTCTAGCTACAGAGAGATTGTGATCAGATGTGATTTCCAGAATTTTCACATAGCATTGGATGACTGAAATTGACATTCCTGCATTTAGAATGAAATCAGCTTCTTTTCAGTGTAATTGTCTCCAGAATTATTCAAATGCTGAGTCTCAGGCACAGGCAAAGCCGATTTTCAGCTTATTCAGACAGAGGTGACAAATAATTGAGAGCCAAGAGAGTTCAGTCAAGGCATTGACAAGGGACTAGCTGAATAAATGATCTATACAAGCTAAGCAGGGTAAGACAGAGGAACAAGAGAGCTGACATAATTAGAGAAATGGTTTGCAAGCCCAGATTTGGTGAAGAACAATCATGGTGAAGAACACAGCAGAAAACCTGAAGGAGAAGAGTTAGTCAGTGGTCTGAGGTGAATTAAATGCAACCCTGGTTCTGGAGGCAATAACAGGGCATGGCAGTCTACAGGGTGAAAGCAATAGTGGTTGCCTGAGCTGATATGAAAAGGGAATCTTTGAAAATAAGGAAGCTAAAGAATATCAAATTATTTTTAAAGTATTATCCACATAGATGCAGAGCTGGTGTACAGAAAAATACTCTGAGCCATGTGTCAAGTACCCAATAAACAGGGATAGTATGGAAAAGAGATTAAAAACAGATCTGGAGATTAGAAAATTAGGGAAAGACTGTGTGTGCCTAAGTGTCATGGTAGTTGTACAAATGGATATTTCTTTTTTCTTGCATTTTACTTTATAAGATATAAGAATCAAGACAGGAATCATCATGTGAAGTAAGAAATTTGTCAAAGCAATTTCTAAATGCCAAAAATATATTGCATGTGAGGAAAATAACCTCAAAGAGTATTTAGGAGATCTGTAAGGAAGGTGTATGTTCAAAGGAAGAATGAAAGGCAGGCTGGCAAGCTTTGGAGAGAGAAAGCAAGCAAGAGGCATGGGAACAATAACGTTAGTCATGAGAATGTAAAACGCATCATATTATGAGCATTTTGAGCAGGGAAGTATCACAATTCCAGAGCATTCTGTATTGCATTCATAGATATCATATTCTGATCCACATACTCTGAAGTTCTATTTGTTACTATTCCAAATGTATTCTAGGTATCACTACCACTACGGAGACAAAGAAGTAAAGGCCAGAGAGAAGTGGGCTTACCCAATGTTTCTCAGAGGTATGTCCTTATCTTCCTGTGAGTGGGCCACCTCCACCTCCATTTTAACCTATTAAGTCATTCTTAAAGAGTGCTGTAAGTTGTAATTACCACTTTCTATTGTTTCCTGACTGCCAGAAAATGAGGTGTGAGGAGATATAGTAAGGTTGAGGAGCAGGGAGCAGTTATGCCTGGTGACTCCATAGACCTTTCTATTGATTCTGATGAGGTAAATTTTATTTTGATTGGTTGATTCATTGGTCTCTACTGTGGCTGAAGCTAGAGCTTCATATTTTTTCCCATCACTAAGCTATGTACTCTAGAGGTTTTAAAATATGGCAGATTCTTTAACTCCTGCATCTGGTTGTGTTTCACAAATCCTGTCCCAGATGAATAAAGCAGTGGGCTTTAGGACATTTCAACCACAAAATTATCCTGCTATCCTGAGCCAGAGACACAAAAGAGAAGCCAGAACATGAGCTCATAGATCCTAAGCTTTCACATAAGACTGACTGAGTCCAGTATCTAGACAGCACTACAGTGGGCTTGTGCCATTCTGTGACAGGCTGTCTAGCCTATTAGCCAGTGGAATACTGCTAGGGGAGCTATACTGATGAAAGGAATCACTCAGCTGAGACCTACCTGAATTATTATCTCAAAGATTTGTTAGCTATAACACAATAAAAAGGTCAGTGGGGTTTTCAATTTTTTTCATCTTATGTGTATGAGTATTTTGTCTATGTGTATGTCTGTGCACCCTGTGTGCACTTGGTGTCAATGGAGGCCAGGTGAAGATGTCAGATCTCCAAAACCAGAGTTATGAATGGTTGTAAGCTGTCATTGGCTGCGGGGAATCAAACCTGGGTCCTTTTCAAGAGTAAAACACATTCTTAAGTGAAGCATGATCCTAATTAGTCTTAACAATAAAAACCTAGAGTCAGATATTGAGCATGAAAGCTGAAAGATCAGAGAAACCCATAGAGACTTCTTACCTCTGAAATCTCAGACCAGATGGAGGGGATCCTGTCTCTATGATTCCTCAGACTGAATGTGGCCAATCATGTCTCCACTTCCCTAGTGCTGGGATTAAAGGCATGAGCCTCCCAGGTGCTGGGATCAAAGGCATGATCCTCCAAGTGCTGGGATTAATGGTGTGAGCCACCTCTTCCATATAGACTACTTTCCCAGGGACTTAATCTGTTGTTATCTGCCTGTTTCCTTTTGTAGACAATAAGATCTTTGAGGAAAAGAAGTTTGTATTTTCCTTACTATTGAGCAAGTAATTTTCCATAATATATAGGTATAGGAAAGATGCCTTGATTTAGTGCAAGCCACTTGCCCAGTGGGAAGGAAACTCAGGTAGAGGAACTAAAATTTAATGATAGTATTAGGCTTACCTTGCCCTTGATTTACAGTAATGGGAAATCTGTGTACAAAGTTTTATTTCAGTGGACAATAACTATGAAGAAACTTTGCTAAATATTTGGTGCAGAGTATGGGTCAGGGAGACTTTTAAAGAAGTGGCTTGTTTAGACTTGAGTTCTATGAGAATTTACCATATTTTGCCATGCAGCTTGCAGAACTCCAATTGGTAGAGGATTGGCTACTCTGACCTAGTAGGTCACAGAAAATGAGCAGTGGCAGGAATGTGTCAATGTCTACCACCAGTGTAGATGAATTTCTAAACAGTCTTATTAAATAAGAAACACAGAACCAAATACAGAGGTAATAGCCAAAGAGATCAGAGAACTAGCGAAGAGCCACAACTACCTTTTCTTACCACCTTGCTACTGTCACTTCCTTGGAGAGAGCTTCTTCCTGTGTAACCTGTTTTTATTGCTTTTCTGTTCTGCTTTCTCATTGGCTCTAAGCCCAGCCACATGACTTCCTCATCACTGCCTGTCTATATAGACCTCCAGGTCTCTGTGGTTGGTACTGAGATTAAAGACTCTGTGTCACCAGGCTTGGCTGTGTTCTTGACAACACAGAGAGTCAGCCTGCCATGTGATCGGATTAATGGTGTGGGCTACCGCTGCCTGACTTCTGTTTATGGCTGGCTATGTGACCTCATTATGTGACCTCTGATCTGCAGGCAAACTTTATTTATTAACATACAAATAAAATCACATTTCAGCACAAATAAAATATCACAACATTTCTCCCTTTTTCTAATAAAAATAAAAAAGTTATAACTAATATAAGAAAAACTATATACAATAGGTATAATAACTATATACAATATATACAAGCAATAAATATCTCAACAATTTCTAATCCATTTGCATTTGACAAACTCAGAGAAAATATTCCATTATCTATCCTATTTTGGTAAGTCCCAAATGTACCTAATTCACTTTCTATCCTAACTTATATTACCAACAAAACTACTTTTTGCGTCTTTCAAATTTATACACTTATACCTGTTTAGTGAGTTACTTTTTCTGAAATTCCTTTTTTTTTTTTTTTTGGTTTTCAAGACAGGGTTTCTCTGTGTAGCTTTGCACCTTTCCTGGAACTCACTTGGTAGCCCAGGCTGGCCTCGAACTCACAGAGATCCGCCTGCCTCTGCTCCCGAGTGCTGGGATTAAAGGCCTGCACCACCACCGCCCAGCACTTTTCTGAAATTCTTAACAAGGAAAACTATAACTACCTAATCTTCCACTATAACTATCTAATCTTCAACTAACTATAACTACAACTATCTAATTTTCAATTAACTATAACTGTAACTATCTAATCTTCAACTCCCTCAGAGACCCAAAAAGGAAATAATATTACCTAATAAAACAAGAAGTGCAAACAAACAACTTCCAAAAAAATATGGGTTGACAGAAATAGCCAGCTGCCTGAACAGTCACCCGAGGTTTCTCTACAACATTGGGGCATTGTCTTCAGCCTATAGGCTTAGCATATCTGGCAGACTCATTTGTGAAGTAGGATGTACACAAGACCTACAATTTGACCTCATATTCAGTGCAAGTAGCCCTTATACCAGATACACCTGAATTCCACCAGTGTCCTGTCATGATCCAGGATTTTAAATTCTGGAAATTGTTGTTGTTTTTGGAATTCAGCTCTCCATTCTTCTTGGCTTGTGGGTGGCTGTGGTGGTATTGTGTTCCCCAAAATATTGTGTACCTTAATAAACTTATCTGGGGTCAGAGAACAGAAAAGCCACTAGTTAGGCAGTGATAGCACACGCCTTTAATCCTAGCATTACAGAGGTAGAAATCCATCTGGGATCTCTGTGAGTTCAAGGCCACATTGGAAACAGCCAGGCATGGTGACTCATGCCTTTAATCCCAGAAAGGGAGCCTTTAATCCTAGGGAGTGATGGTAGAAAGCAGAAAGGTATATAAGGCGTGAGGACTAGAAACTAGAAGCATTTTGGCCTGGTTAAGCATTCGACTGGTTAAGCTTTCAGGCTTTGAAGCAGCACAGTTCAGCTGGGATTCATTCTGGATGAGGACTCAGAGGCTTCCAACCTGAGGAAACAGGACCAGCTGAGGATCTGGTGAGGTGAGATAGCTGTGGCTTGTTCTGTCTCTCTGATCTTCCAGTGTTTACCCCAATACTTGGCTCCAGGTTTGTTTTATCAATAAGAACTTTGAAGATTCATGGTACAGGTGGCTTCATCCCATTCTCTGCATCCCATTATCCTCAGCTTGTAGGTGGTTTCATCTCTTTTATTAAATGCCAGTTTACCATTGAGAGGTTAAGACTCCATCAGAATGGGAGGTGCTGAGGGATGTTCTGTATGATGTGATTGTGTTCCTCTGATTGATTGATAAATAAAATGCTGGTTGGCCAGTTATCCAGGCAGGAAGTATAATATAGGTGAGATAAGCAGAGAGGAGAATGCTGGGAGGTGGAAGGCTGAGTGAGTCAGGAGATGCTGCCAGCCACCACCGCAATGAGAAGTAAGATATAAAGTCCAGTAAGTCATGAGCCATATGGCAAGGTATAGAATTATAGAAATTGGTTAATTTAAGATATAAGAACTAGATAGCAAGAAGCCTGCCATGGCCATACAGTTTATAAGTAATATAAGTCTCTGTGTGTTTACTTGGGTCTGAGTGGTTGCGGGCCCAAGTGGGACTGGAGAAATCTCCAGCTACACACTAGCCTGTTGAGCACTTTAAATAGCTCTTTTCATATGTTCCCACTCTGTGAGTCTGGAATGCTCTCTCCAGTGTTGCCATGCAAATCTGGAAATCCTGGCTTTAAGATTATAGGTTTACAGAACATGGGACTCATTTAGATAAAGCAAGAAAGAGAATGCATGGCTCCTTTTGCCTTGTAGGATTTGTCTAGTCTCTGCTCCAATCCTGACCATTAACCTGAGGACCTGGGCCATGGTTTGGTATGAATTCTGCCTCCTCCCATATTTCTCTATCTCCTACCCCAGAAGGTACTGGGGAGGTGCTCTACCTTCTCTCTTACTTCTAGAAAGTAGCAGTCTACCAATGCACATACTCTGAACAGGTCATTCTCAGTTTTCCATTTATGAAATATCAGGTCATGGCTAGCTAACATATGGGGGCTCCTCCTGTCCAGCCTCCACAAGTAAGAGTTGAAACTAAGGTCATGTCTGTAGCCTCCCATTTTCATGGGGTTCTGGCTCCTGGCCATTGCATGGAATCAGGAATTGGCAAATTTCTAAGGACAGGTTAGGACTTCTGTACTTAGCCAGACTAGGGGTCCAATTAAGTGATTTAATCACAGTCTAAGATGCCCAATCTACTCATTTCCTGAGTCATTGTTAGATCAGTCAATTAATAGTTTTTGGATGGATTTTTAATCCTTGTGAAGTCCATGATATGAAGGTGGCAATGTGCAATTAGCAAGACAACAAGCATTAAATGTCAGGGATTTTATAAGAAAAAGACTCTTGCCCCAGAACCTTTGGTTCCATAAACATAAAAAGCATATGAAATGTCAGAACTAGAGGTGGGAGTGCAGCAAGAGAAAGAAACACAATGAAAACCCCATTGTGACTGATACAAGTCCAAAAAAGCACCAACATTTATTATCCTTACTGAATTACTAAAAATAGAGCATCTAAACCAAGGGATAAGCAGGTATACCTCTTAGCACAGATAGTAATTGGACTTTATTGTCCTTTCTCTCCTTCAGAAAGATTTAGATGTCAGCCCATGCCTGTGGCATTAGGGTGGAGTACAAGGCAGGAATCTGTATCACTAGAAAGAGGGTTAGAGCACTTCAGTGGATGAAACTTATGAGGAAAGTATTTATAACACACTTTGGGTGACATTCTACATGCCAAAGAAATGTATGATCTAAATTTCCAAAGCCCTTTAACCTTCAGCATGATGGGAGATGTCCTTTGGAAAGTATACTTCTCTGCAAATGAAGAACAAGGCAAGGAATAACCAGTACTGTGGCCCAGTAGGAAAAGAGTAAGATTTTTATTTGCACTAATTCTGTGTTTAGTCCTACTCTCTTACCAGCTGAGTTGCCTTGAGCTGACCCCTTACCTTCTCTGAGCTTATCTCATCTCTTTGGAATAATGGCTGCCACAATAACCCTTAGCTCACATAGATTTGTGCCAAATTGTCTCAGCACCAGGAAGCCACCAAAGAAAAAAGAAAAGGAAACATTGGAGAGGTCACCAGTTCATAAGCTAAGAATGCCCATAGCTTGGATATCCAAATCCCTCAAGTTTCCACTAGAGGTAGTTTGTGCTGATGGCTCTGGTGACTGCAATAAGTCTAGACTCCTTGTTCACTCTACAAGTTGAGAGAATTACATGTGAGATAGCAGCTGTCAATTTAAGCACCAGAGTCAGGGGAACAGAGGGAACATCACACAGACTAGCAGTTATCTAGGCATACCAACACGATGCCATTCATCGGAGGAGAGGCAGCTTGCTCTGGTCAACAACCATGAATATATGTCTTAGTCCACCACTGCATAACAGCCCCTAAATTTTGCCCAGAGATAATTGCACACCTGCTTCTGACTGAATCTCAGGTGGGAATCTTGTTGACTTAGGCATTGTCCTCCTCAAAAATTTTCTCCTAAGCATTAATATCTACATTATTTCAGAAATTTCAAAATGGGCAGCTTAGTATGACAAATTCTTGATAGGAAAACACTGTATTTCTCTGAAGGGTTTATGAATCCAGGAAACTGTTGACATGCAGACTCTGACTAAGGGGCTCTTTCCCTTTCTCATTCCAGGTGATGGCACTGGTGCTGGATCCTGAGCCACAGCTGAAGTAGCAACTTGTGGTGGTATTCTAATTGTACTGAAATGTGATTTTGATTGTATGTTAATAAATAAAGTTGCCCGGAGGTCAGAGCTATTAGAGCCATAGAAAGAGCATGGCAGTGGTGGTGCATGCCTTTAATCCCATAGATCTCTGTGTGTTCAGGGATATAGCCAACATTGGAGACATATGCCTTTAAGACCTGGGGGGCTGTACATACAGATAGTGACAAGGCAGTCACGTGTTTGGGTTTACAACTAATGAGAAGGCAGAACAAAAGACTATGAAATGATTTACATACAGGGAAATAGCTCTCTTTCAGGAAGCTAGGACCACCGCAGGAGGAAGGGTGAGATTTTAGCTCTGAGCTCTGCTCTCTTGGCTTTCTCTTTTACATTGGTTCTGTGTTTCTTATTTAATAAGACAGTTGGTTACATCTACAGCAACTAGGACCTAAAAAAGTCCCAAGCAAAATATTAAATGGGCCAGACCACAGTGAGGATTCTGTGCCTAATTGGAATAGGTCCAGTGGGTGCCTTCTTTAATTTTACAAAATACAAATAAACTAGATATTGTAACTGTAATTCTTGCTTGATAACTGTTCTATTATATGTAATTTTACTATGTTAAAGTTAACACTCTTTCTTGATTAGACAGCAAAAGGATGTCATTCTGTATGCTGTGAATGTGTGTTGCTCTGATTGGTTGATAAATAAAATGATGATTGGCCAGTAGTCAGGCAGAAGTATAGGTGGGGTAAACAGACAAGGATAATTCTGGGAAGAGGAAGTCTGAGCCAGGAGTCTCCAGCCAGACACAGAGGAAGCAAGATAACAAGGTAGAACTGAGAAAAAGTAACAAGCCACATGGCTAAACATAGATAAGAATTATGGGTTAATTTAAGTGTAAGAACCTGAGCAAATGGCCAAGCAGTTATAATTAATATAAGCCTCTGTGTGTTTACTTGGGGGATGCAAGTGGGAGAGATTTGTCCTGACCACTGGCTGGCCAGGACACAGGAAAACTGACTACATAGACCCTTCTTGTAAACTTGTTTTTCTCAGTAAATCTATAGAACCTGTGTTTAGGGAAGGTGTCACATGTACCATTCAAAAAGTTTTCAATGTACTCATTCCTAATCTGCATTTAGCTTACTTTGTTCCTCAAAAAGATTGTTATGCTTTGTATTTATTTACTTTGTTTCCCACAGTGTTCAGGTGGGACTGAGATAATCATCACAAGAATAGTTTTCACCAGATTATAATGTGCTTAAACATGTCTAAAATAAACTACTCTGAGTCAGGTTCCTGAAGTTTGAACTGACACTGGATACTGAGTTGTGTTATACCAAACTCCCTTTTAGCCTCTCATGGTTCGTTTTTCTGCTGCCCATGAAGGTTGCAGAGACCCATGAAACTGAGGTCTCTAAAGCCTGTGTAGTCTGGCCTTCTTAACTATATTTTAGTCATGTGGCCTTTATTTGCCTTTGCTACCTCTCCCACTGTCTTTCTTTTTTTTTTTTTGAAAATTTCATACACTTACACCATGTATTTTGATCCTATTAATCCACCATTACCTCCCTCCAACTCCTAGTGCCCCTCCCCACATCATCTCCTAACTTCATGTTCTTTTTTATTGTTGTGGATATTTGTTCAGATAGATGCCACTTTTAATGATTAGAAGTATGTTTGTTTGCCTATGTCTTACAAATAATTTTGAAAGTTCATTCTTTTTATCTCTGACTTTAATCTAGTTATTTTCCCAACGTATCTCCAGATTAGTCTTTCTTCAACTATGTCTAAACTTGCGCTAAACTCATTGTTACAGTTCTCAAAATTTTAATTGTATTTTTAATTTTTTAATTTTTAATCTTATATGTGTAAGTGTTTTCCCTTTATGTATGTCTGTATACCACTTGGTGTCTCATGACCTTGAAGGTAGGAGAGGGCATTGGATCCCCTGGATGTGGAATTATAGATGGTTGTAAACCTCCATGTGGGTGCTGGGAATTCAACTCTTCCTCTGGAAGAATAGTCAGTACTCTTAACTGCTGAGACCATATCTCCAGTACATGTCTTTTAATGTTTAAAAACTAGTACAAGTTTTGAGTATTTTGAGCTTTGTATTTTTGAGCCTTGTAGTAAGTCTTTAAATCAATTTGTGTGAGTCATTCAATACAAATGTTTGAGTTTTCTGAATTAGTTTTGTTTTGTTTTGTATTACTGGTATATATTTATTTTACAAAATTCTAGGTTTAATAAAAACAACTTC
>NW_023504392.1:0-18073 GCF_004664715.2 Peromyscus leucopus
GTAGTCTCAATATGTAATACCACTCTTCCAGCATACTGAGAGTCAGTTACTACATTGAGAGGTTCTGAAAAATCCATTAATACCAACAGAATAGCATACAATTCTGATTTTTGAACTGAATTATAAGGACTTTGAACCATTTTACTTAATTTTCTGATTAATAACCTGCCTTTCCTTGTTTGTTGGCATCTGTATAAAATGTATGAACTCCAGAAATGGGTTTTTTTCTGCACAATTCAAGGCAAGATACAATCAGCTCTCTTTATACGATTAATTCTATTACTTTTGGGATATGTGCTGTTAATTTCTCCCAAAAAATTACTGCAAGCTCTTTACCAAGGTTCACTTTCTGTCTATAATTTTTCAATGTCCTCCTTAGTTAAAGGTATGACAATTTCTGCTGGGTCTATTCCTGCTAATTAATGAAGTCTCAATTTTCCTTTCCAAATCAAGTCAGAGATTTTTTCCTAGAAGGTAAAATAACCAAACTGCAATCCAGCTTTGGATCAATACGTTCTATGTGCCCTTCATGTACTTTCTTTTCTATCAAAGGCAATTCTTTCTCAGCTTCAGGTGCTAATTCTCTTGGACTATTTAAGTCCTTGTCACATTCTAAGGCTTTGGACAAATTATTCAGTTCATCATTTTTTACCCCCAAAATAGTTCGTAGATGAGAAATGTCTCCAAATAATCTTTGAAAGTCATTAAGTGTCTGTAGTCTATCTCTCCTAATTTGCACCTTTTGGGGTCTAATTTTTTGTAGCTCTATTTTATATCCTAAATAATTAATAGAATCTCCTATTTGTATCTTTTCAGGAGCAATTTGTAATCCCCAGCAAGGCAAATTTTTCTTTACTTCTTCAAACATTCTTTCTAAAGTATCTGCATTTGAGTCAGCTAATAAAATATCATCCATATAATAATAAATTATATATTTGGGAATTTTTTTCCGTATCATTTCCAATGGCTGTTGTACAAAATATTGGCACATAGTAGGGCTATTCAACATTCCCTGTGGGAGAACCCTCCATTGAAATCTTTTAACCAGTTGAGAATTATTATAAGTAGGCACTGTGAAAGCAAATCTTTCTCTGTCTTTTTCTTGTAAGGTATTGAAAAGAAACAGTCTTTTAAATCAATAACTATGAGAGGCCATCCCTTTGGTAACAGAGTAGGCAAAGAAATCTCAGATTGTAGAGAGCCCATTGGCTGAATTACTTTGTTAATTACTCTAAGATCTGTTACTATTCTCCATTATGGATGGCTGGTGAGCACTCATTAGAATAATATCTTCTAATATATCTCTCACAAACATGTACTAGTTTATGATTTGTTTCTGAGATTGGAGGGATATTAATCTGAGTATTCCATTGTTGTAACAAGTCTCGACCCCACAGGTTCATAGCTATGTTAGCCATATATGGTTTTAATTTTCCTTGCTGTCCTTCTGGACCTATACATTCCAGCCATCTTGCACTCTGTTTCACTCGAGATAATGTCTGAATTCCTAACAGTTGAACATTTTCCTCCTGAAGAGCCCAAGTTGGATGCCAAAATTCTGGTGCAGTTATGGTAATATCCCCACCTGTGTTTACCAGACCAGACAAAACAACAAAACACCATTTATTTTTATTGTTTGTTTTGGTCTTTGTTCATTAATAGAAGTTTGCCAAAAATTATCTTTATGTTTTTTTCCTGAATTTCCTATTCTCTCTGTTTCATCATCCCGACCAACATGATTTATTCCAATAGGCATTTCATTATTTAGTTGCTTTGAGTAGGGGTTTCCTCTACAACTGCAGGAAAGGTTTGAACTGGATTTACTGTGGGGCCTGTCTGAGGCCTCTCTGGGAGTTTCCTGAAGCCTGAGGCAAAGGATTACCCTGTTTATCACTTGTTGATTTACATTTGTTTGTCCAATGTTTTCCCTTACCACACCTTCTGCATACTCTAGCCTCTAAATTCGGGACCATTCTCTGTACTGCTGAAGTCAATCTTTGTAAGAAATCTGTGAAAGATTCTTTTGGGCCCTGTATAATCTTTGTAAATGACTCAGTTTTTTTTCATGGTTCCTCAACTCTGTCCCATGCATTCAAGGCTGTCGTTCCACATAGAACTAGGGTTTGGACATCATATAAATATTTTGTTTGTACTGAAACATATTGGCCTTCTCCAATAAGCTGATCCTGGCAGACTTGTATTCCGTTATCCCTCCATTTATTTTCTATATTTTTAGCCTCATTACTGAACCACATTTTCCACTGGAGATTTTGTCCGGGTTCAAGAACAGCCTGTGTCAAATTCCGCCAATCCTTTGGTGGAATCCTATTACAAGTTGACCAGGTGTTTAACATTTGCTTTACATATGGGAAATGCATGTCATAAGATGCTATTGCCTCCTTAAATTTTCGTAAGTCTAACATTTCATTTGGAATCCAAGTATTTTGTTCATTCTCTTCATTAGGTAGCTGCTGTATGGCTACCGGATAAATTAAGGGTGATTGTGTGAAATCTGGCTTACTTTCTGTAACCTTATCATCCAATTTTGAAACAACTTCACTGTTAATTTATTCTGTCTGAATTTGAATTTCTCTATAATTAATTTTTACAGGTTTAACAAGTTTTTCTAAGACTGTTATCCTGGCACTTAAATTGACTATCTTTTTAAATAGTAAAATGAGTTTAAGAAAAGTAATAAACTGATCAAATTTGATCAATATCAATCTTCTCATATTGTTGTTCCATTGTCAGAGTGCCTAAAATTTCAAACAAAGCCCAATTTTCTTACAATGTACACATAAAGCCCATTTTTTAATGTAGAAAAAAAACTCTTTTAAATAGATATGTTAATTGGCTTACCAAGTCTGAGTAGAACAGTAGAAATCCAAGGGAATTTCAAAACAGCTACCTGGTGTGAATCCAGAGATAGAGAGCAAGAAAGCATAGCCGCTTGAGCCCAGTGAAGCCTTAGCTTTACAGGCAGGGGCCCTGTTTGGCAGGGCAGGCCTGAGTTGTTTGTTGCACCAGCTTTAAGCAAGTAGCAACAGCTGTGGGTCAGTCAGACCTGGGCCTGAGCTAGGGAGCCAGGCCACCCAGGCCGGAAACCGGACCTGCCGCCAAGCCAAGCCAAGCAGTTTTTAATGGATTCTTGTCACGTTGGGTGCCAAATGTAGATGTAACCAAGTGTCTTATTAAATAAGAAACACAGAATCAATGCAAAGAAGAAAACCAAGAGGTCAGAGCTAAGAGCTAAAACCTTACCCTTCCTCCTGTGGTGGTCCTACCTCTCCGAACCAGCTACTTCCTGTTTTTCTCTCTTTTTACAGTGTTTCTGTTCTGCCTTCTCATATAATTAGTTGATGGCAAAGGGGCTACAAGTGTCTTAGTAAATGTGATTATAAAAATTGACTATTAGAGATAAAATAGGATGCTTAAAATATAGAGGTGAAGATTTCATCAACCTGGGCAGTAGGCACTCATTCTCCTGAGAAAATGCTGTCTACAAAATATGTCCTTTTCACATGCTGTAAGAATGGATTTATGGCCCTTGATAGCTAGAACAGATTCATGAAATGAAAATACCAACAAGTCTTCTAGGAGGAAGTGTGGGGTGCTTACCCACCAACCCCACAGTTACCCAGAGTTTTCTTGAGTGTGAGCAGCAGGAAATATTAGATAGAATGATTTATAATGGAGAATCTTGCAGAGAAAAACAGATAGAAAATAAAGGATAGCCTTGTGAGGGCCTGGAACCTATTCCAATGGGCCCTGACTGTCTCTGAGCCAGGGTTTTTATAGAGACACCAAGGGGTGGAGCAAAAGACCTCCTCCCCAAGCACAGCCAAGTGCAGACCATCTCAGACACCTGCACTCAGGCCCGTGGTCCTGATCATCCTCTATTCGGACATGCCATGAGGAACCCAAGAACGGGCTCCCACAGGTCCCTCCTTCTTAATATATAAAAAATAACTATCAATGGCTTACAGCAATCTCCATAGCTGTTACACCTCCCAGTATGGGAGTAGAGGATGATATAGATGGCATTTCTCTTTTGAATTAGGTCCAAGGTGACTACAGCAGTCTTAGCTGCATCAAGCCCTTTCTAAACAAAAACTCTTAAGGCGACTACAAACTTCAAAAATCCCTTAGCTTCATCATTACGATGAACAGGTTAACAAATATTGCTATACATAGTCACAATTCTCTCAATCTTACAACTCAAAGCAAACTCTTAACAGAACCATTTGAGTTAGCATATATGGTGCTATATATAGTTAACAATTTTCTCCGTCTTACAACTTTAACTCAATCATTTGAATTTTCTTGTTAACAGAACATAGGAAAAACTTTAATGTATTCACAAAGTTAAATATTTCCTTAACTCCACAAAACCAGGGTTCATTAATATCAATAGGTTTCTGTGATCATAATTCAATCTCATAACTCCTTCTATTCTTTATAATTTTTTAAAACAAAATCTCAAACCCAGTTAGAGGAACCCAAACTTATACAATTTCTACAAATCCATATTGAAAAGCAATATTTTCAATCTAACCATTAACACTTTGAAAACTTTTAGCAAAACATCCAAAAGCAGTTTCTTAATAAAACTCTTTACACACTTTAAAAGTAGTCTCTTAGTATACCTGATTTGCATTTCTTACTAACAAAACATGAAATTAATCCACTCAAAGAAAATATTTTTTAAATTAAATAGACTAAGGAATATTAACTCTCCCTTTTATAATTTTTTAAGCAAAATCTCAAGCCTAGTTATAAAACCCAAACTTTTCCATTTAAACAGTTCCATTTGTAACACAAAACTAATTCCTTAAGTAATTCCATTTTTCATAAACAGTTCCACAAAACAATTCATGAATCACCAGTTAATAAAGCATATATGCATACACAAAACTGCATCTTGATTCTAGGTAGAAATAAATTTCTTCATTTAACCCAGTTCCAGAAAACCGTTCCTAGGTTATTACTCAAAATTGTCCCATTGCAATGAAATCTCTATTGTTTATTTCATTTCTTAAGTCTTAAAAATTCAAATGATAAATTCTGGTACTAGCGTTCCAAATATGAGAAATCCATTACCAAAATCTTTTTGTAGTTTTATCTCATTTTAAGTTCAAAAAGTTCAAACAAGAAAAATTCTGGTATCAGGCTTTCACTTCCAAATATGAAGAGACGTTTTTCAACCAAAACTTTTTGCAGTTAATAATTTTTGTTCAAACAAGTGTCTCTGAACTTTTATTCTCAAGCCAGAGACCTTTTTAGGTACAGTAGTATTCTAAACCTCACTGTTTTTGATGTTAGCTTAGGTTTTTCTGTGTTGCATCTATTTTCCACGGATCTCAGCTGCGGATGCCTTGTGCTGGTTCTGGTGTCCGCCATTCTTAGCTTCTTAGCTGCTTCTGGAGCTTTTGAAACCATTCAGACTGCCTACTTTGCAGCCTACTAGGACACTACCTTCTGTGTCTCAGGTTCCTTCACCATATACATTAAGAATAGACTAATACTTAACATTTACACTTTACAAACTCACATATATCATTTTTTGCCTTGCAAAGCATTTAGACTCACATTCAACATTTACACATTTTTACAAACTCACATACAACGTATTAACATCTACTTATTTATACTTCTTAAGAAAACTATAGAAATACTTTAACAAATATATTTATTTACTTCTTATATACTTCTTATCTTATTTAAACTTACATTTACAACTAGTATCTTTACTTCTTACAAGCTTATTACTACATGTCTCAAGACTACCTTAGATACTTCTTACAAGCTTATATTCTTAAAGGAAATCTATAGATCTATTTTACAAACTTATATAGGGCCACCATTAGCATATATTTAACTTAGCAAACACCTAAAGATTTCTTAACACAGAGATATAACAAGAGAATATTTTCTACAAACTCACATCTTATTTTCATTTTTCTATTTCTTACTCTTAATTATTATCACTAGCTCTATTAGAAAGATTCTCTTAACTAGACAGGAAGTACATACATCATTTCTAAAGTTTAGAGTTTATAGTCAGCTTTGTTATATATAAAGCACTGGGATTTAGTGAGTGTTGCCATTATAGAGTTGTGATACTTGTTGCTAGGGGATTGTAACATTCTCGGGACTAAGCCACACTCCAAAGTTGCCAAATTCTCAGCCGTTCAGGAATGGCAGAGATGCACTGTCAGTGGTAAACGGTTTTTAACTAGAGGCTGTCCCTTCACCCAAATTCGTAGTACTTCCCCTAAGTGCTTCAATTCAGACAAACGTTTCTATTACAGCAGTATTTTTGGTTCGTTCTACCAAAAAACTTCACTTCACGATGAGGGTGAAACTACCATATTTAGCTGCCGTAAAGCTCTTCGCCAAATACTGCACAGCTATTAGGTGATATAAAGTATTTTTCTAAAGGAGCTAGTAAATCCAAAAGCAGCACAGCTCCAAACTCTTATTTCCTGTTTGCATTAAACCAGTGAAAAACCTAAAATACTAATGGAGCCACTTTCATTCTGGTTCCTTTATAGGAACCTCATTGGATCTGACCTTTCTTAGTTCCACGCTCCTTACCAAACACTCCGATAACCACCTAGCTTCATTCTCCTCTTGTGAAAAAACAAACATGTCCTTGACCCTATATTAAAATAGGATTGGGACCCTTCCATAATCCCAAGCAGGGATCTTTCCATTTCGCATTACCCTCAGCTAAAGGACCAGGAAGATTGAACTGAGCTCTATTATGGCCCACAAAGCATGGCAGCTTTCTTTTGTGGAGTGGCATCTTGAATTTGTTGAAACATTTTGACTTGATTGTTGTTAGTTCCAATATTTTCACCAAAACTGTTACTATTTAAAAGAGTCAAGAATGTAGATTTCTTTCATGAAACATATCCTTCATTAGCTTACTTTGAGAAAAAGCATTTTCAGAATTTAGTATTTTCACTTCATTAGCTTTAACTCCTGATGTTATTAGCAGCAGTGATATTTAGCATTGATTTCTTATAAGGAACTTTCAGGTAAAGCAACTATTTAAGACAGCTAGATTTTCTGAAGTTTGTTTCTCATCTAATAAAGCAGTCATTTCTTTTTTGAATGCCTGTTTCCTTGTCTCCTTATTAGATTTGCAAAGGAATTACTCATTGCAGGCAGTTTGTTCAAAAGGCAAAGAACTTTTTTAATTTCAACATAAGTTTCTTCATATCTAAGACAACGTTCAGTGTATAAACTGCTTTCCCTTGTTTTAAGGATTTTAAAGTGGCTTGTTTGCTCTTAAATGTAGCTTTTTGTCATCCAACTACCGTAAAAACTTTGCACAGCTATTAGGGTAAATAAGGCATTTTACCAACAGAGCCCCAAACCATGAAGCACCTAGTTCAGTATCCTTTCAATTTTTCATTGGAACTGACACTTAAACTCTTAGACGATTTTCCTCCTTATTCTTTTAAAAGCTGTATTTTAAGTTTAGAGCTGACAAAAGTGTTTCAGGGCAATGTCGCCATCTTTAGCGGAAAAACTACCTTTCCCAGAATGCATTTCCCTTATATCAGTCCATAATAATATTAGTCCCTTATATCATTTTCCTTATATCATTGATTTCCCATAGTTCTTTTCAGGTCTGAGAGTCAACTGGTTCGCTTTTACTAGACTTGCCCAGGAGGTTTGAACAAAGTCTCTTGCCTTTGCAATGGGAGATTTGAACAAGCATTTTACATTTTCAGCTATGGGACATTGGGAGATTACTATTCTCTCCTCAGCTGGCTTCAACAGGTGTTTCTCCTTCATTTGACACTGGCCCCCGGATCAGAACCGCACCTGCCTCGTTAGCACGCATTGAGGTTGGCATTTCTGATAGCAACTTTCCTCGGGGCTTGTATTTGTTTTAGCCAGTCAGTAAAAAACAAGATCATGTACAACAGCTTTTCCATAGCTCTTTCAGAGAGATTTTGTCCCACTGATTTTATTCTCATTTTGCTTGTTCATTCCCCCCCACCCCGTCCCCAGATGCAGAGCTTCAGGTATCTGTCTGTGGCTCTGTACCTCTGCTGCTGCCTTTGGAGGTAGGGGCTTTTTTTTCTCCCAACGAATCTGCCTCAAATTCTAGCAGCTTTGTCAGGTCATGCATTTTCTGGGGAGGAATCTGTCCCCTCTGTTTCTTCAGAGTCTTTCTCCCTGACAGTATCCAGTTTGGTCAGAAACAGTTTCCGACACTACAGTGGCAGCTTTTCCTGCTACTGAAGGTAGGGGTTTTTATGTCCATTTCTGTTTTCAGGCGGGATCTGTGTGGTTTGCGTACGGACTGAAAGTCTAATGAGGGAGGTTTTTGCCATTTCTGAACTCCCATTAGGACAGGTGTTTTGCCTCATCAGGCCTTCACCTGACTCAGTTCCCCAGTGGGTTTCATTTGCTTGTCTGGGTGCTCAAGGACAGAGCTTATGCCAGAGGCAATCACCCCTCAGGGCTACACTCCCTCATCTCATCGGGAGTCAGTTGAAACAAAGCTTTTCTCAAAGAGAAAAGGAAGCTTTACTCCTGGATAGTTCTGTTCTGCCCTGGCTGGCTCTTTCCCCAGACAGCGTTCTTCTGATTTGGCAGCACAACTGCTTCAGACACAGTTCAGCTTTACTGTTTTCCCAGAAAGGTCCTTACTCTGATAGGAAAGCTTTTTCTCATATTTCTTTTTGCAGCTGTAGACCTATCAACCCAGGACTTGTAGGAAAGTGGGAAACTGTGCCGTTCCCACCAGCTTTAGTTTTGTTTGTTCATTAGCAATCTTCCTCTGGGTCCTGCACCTTCCTGCCTCAGTTCTGTGCTCCAGGAAGTTTACAACTTCAGGAAACCTAGTAACCCCGAAATGCACTCCAACTCAGAGACGCTGGCCAGTCACCTCTGGGTTTGGGTTCAGAAGCGAGGATACAATGCTAACAGTTTGCATTGCTTCAGGGGATCTTTGCATTAGGATGATTAGGAGCACCTTTTCATTCTGAAATGCTCACTCAGAAACAAAACCCTTGATGCCTCAGCTTGGCTGTAACTGAAACGCTTGTTTTTTTTTTTTTTTTTTTTTTTTTTTTTTGCTTTTCTCAGGTAAAGTTTCCTGCCCTTTTGGGCTCTCTGTAGCTCTTTACCCACACTCTCCCAAGTGTTTCCCTCAGGGGACTCTGACCCACTGTCTTTTACTAGCTTGAAGAGACAGAGCTTAGACAAGGTTTTTAGAAACTTATTCCTGCCTCCTGCATTGCAGGGAGGATTGTTAAAGCTTGAGAGAACTTAGAGAGGTTTTGCTGTCATAAGAGGTTTGTTGTTTTCCCTTAGAGCTAATCATAGGTGGTCCACATACTAATATCTTCAGGTGATTCTAATTTTTGTCCTTCTGAGAAAGGTAAAGGCTTTAGTTTTTAATTTTTTTAAAAGAGCTTTTGAGAAAGATTAAGGCTTTTTAGAGAGATTTCTTACCCCAAATTTTCCAAGAAAAGCTTTATAGTTTGAGAAAGATTCCCATTGCCCAGGAGAAAGACCAACTTTTCCCAAAACTTCAACTTTAAACTGACTTCTTACACCCCTGTTTTTGCCTCAGGGAGAAAACACTTTCTCCTGCTGCTTGGACTTAGCATTTCATCTGTTCCCAGGTCAAAAGCTTCCATAGGAAACTTTTTCTTCCCCACAAGCTCAAAGAAGAGCTTTTTTACTACCCGTAAAGTCCAAAGAAAGATTTTCCCCCAGTTTGCTTTCATAGCCTCCAAAGTTAGAAAATTGAAGAGTTTTTCTGTCTAGTTGCCTTACTTATTTTTTCCTACACAATCTTACACTTATAAGTTTTTTCTACACTATATTACTACTCTATACCTTATACTTATTTTTCACAGATAGAAATTGAGAAAGGGATAGAAGATAGAAAATTTTGACAGAAGAGAATTTTGCTGCAGCATCGGACATCCTTCCAGTCTGCTTTCCTTTTTTCTCAAGTATAAAACCCCTGCCTCTCAATAATATATATTAAAAAATATATTTTCCATAACACCGGCATGCCTTTCCACTGGCAGGGCTGACTCAGCACTTTCACCAAAAACTCTGTAATAAAACTATTATTTTCCTTTATCTTTAGTCCCTATTACTTTGTCTTTAGTCCCTGTTCATTTGTCTTTAGTACCTTTTTTTTTAGTCCCCCCTTTTTTTCCTTAAGTCCCTTTTTTTTCTTTTTTCTTTAGTCCCTGTTCATGGCTCCATTCTGTGAGGCGTTTACCCACCAACCCCACAGTTCCCCAGAGTTTTCTTTATTGCGAGCAGCAGGAAATATTAGAAGGATTTATAGCTGAGAATCTTGCGGAGATAAACAGATAGAAAATAAAGGATAGCCTTGTGAGGGCTTGGAACCTATTCCAATGGGCCCTGACTGTCTCTGAGCCAGGGTTTTTATAGAGACGCCAAGGGGTGGAGCAAAAGACCTCCTCCCCCACCACAGCCAAGTGCAAACCATCTCAGACACCTGCACTCAGGCCCATGGTCCTGATCATCTTCTATTCGGACATGCTGGGTAAAGCCACGAGGAACCCGAGAATGGGCTCCCACAAGGAAGTGATTAAGAAGTGACTCCTTCTCAAGTGGGAATATATTACCAATAGAATACTTCTTGTTGACTGGGTTATACCAATGAAAAGGACATCAATTCCACCAAAAGAAATTCAGAACCTATAGACCAGCATGTGTATGTAATCAAAATAGTTCCCATACCAGAATTTCTGACCATGTGTTAGGTTAAGTGTACAACACATACTCAAAGTCTATGAAAAGCCCTTATCCTTGAAAACCTAAGGCGAGTGGACATTAAGTGATCTCACCTCAAATGTCTGAGGGAATGGATGTTTGTTATTGAGAGATAATCATTCTCCAAAATTTATAAAGTTCAAGACATAATATTGTACATAAGAAATATATACAATATTATCTATCAGTTTTTAACAGGAAAAAAAATGAGCCATGAACTTGAGACTCTCTACTGCCATGGATTTGCCTCTTTACCCTCCCTGCCTTTCTGATACAATAAATTAGATCTGGGTACTCACCTTCTCTTGGATTCTTCAGATTTCTAAATTTTTCATAGACAAAGGCCTGAGAGAAGGCCAGAATACAGATGATGTGTCATCCCCTGATGTCAAGAATAAGAAGATCACAAGTTTGATTTCCAAGAGGATAATGAGAAATGCCAAAGAACAGAGTCTAAAGAGCCAAAGCCATAAGTCCTCAAAGAAGATGGGAATCTCCAAAAACAAAGCAGGCAAGACTCTTCTGTTTCAGTCAGAAGGCAGCAACTCAGAATACATCAGCCCAGAAATGTCAACAATCATGAGAGCAGATGTCTTAATGGGCTAGAATTATGAAAAGGAAGAGTACACTCTAAGGAAAGGGCCAGGAGTGGGAATCTGACAACCTGGATACAGGGCCAGCTCTGTACCTAGGAACGTTGTTACAGGACAAAGGTGAACTCCTACAAAGTCATGGGGTGAGGAAAGCACAATGGCCTGTGTGAGGTCCATTAGTGCTTAGACTGGAGCACACATGAATGAATATGGGATGAAATCTGGACAGCAGAATTTCTAGGAAAAGGTTAGACTTATTTTAACATTTTATTATTAAAAAAAACATGGAAAATGTATAAATGGGTATCTTACTGGGTTATTTTAAGGTAAATACACATATGTAGACCCAAGGAAATGGTTGAGCAGTAAAGAAAATGTGCTTTTTCTTCTAAGGGTTCCATGCTTGGTTCTCAGAGTCCACTTGAAGTGCTCACAACCTCCTGTAATTCTAGCTCTAAGGGATTCTTTCATTTTTCAGGCCTACTTGGACAGAGGTGGTGTTCACACACAGACATACGGGAAAAAAATTTAAATATTTATATTCTCTATGAACTGTGCTGGTCACTTTTGAAGTACACCATGAATTTGTGTCAATCAAAACTCATTTCTGCCTACCAAGAAAGGTCATTACTTCTTCCCTCATCTTTTCTCTTTTATGATATTACCATAAACGTTTGACTCCTTGGACATAAAAGTTTGGAATTAATTTTTTTCTCAAGATAGGATTTTGCTGTCTATTCTTTGGTTTCCTGGAACTTGCTTTGTAGGTCAGGCTGGCACTGAACTCACAGAAATCCACCTGCCTCTGACTCCTGAGTGCTGGGGTTAATGTTATGTGCCACCACCACAAAGCTGTAATTAGTTGTAATGAATCAGTAGGGTTACCATAGTAAAAACAGCTATCCTACTAAAAGCAATCTACATATTCAATGCAATTCCCATCAAAATTCCCATACAATTCTTCACCGACCTTGAAAAGACAATTCTCAGCTTCATATGGAAAAACAAAAACCAAGGATAAGTGAAAACAATCTTGAACATAAAAAGAACTGCTGGAGGTCTCATCATTCCTGATTTCAAATTGTACTACAAAGCTATATTATAATAAATATATACCAAATAATATATATAATTAATAAAATAGTATGTTATTGGCATAAAATCAGACCCATTGATTAATGTAATGGAAGTGAAAACTCAGACATAAATCCACACATCTATGGTCACTTGATTTTTTATAAAGAAACCAGAAATACACACTGGAAAAACAAGGCAGCATCTTCAATAAATGGTGTTAGTTAAACTAGATGGCTTTATGTAGAATAATGCAAATAGATCTGTGTTTATCACATTGCCCAAAACTCAAGTCCATGTGGATCAAAGACCTAAATGTAAAACCAGATACACTGAACCTGACAGAAGAGAAATTAGGGAATGGTCTTAAACTCATGGGCACAGGAGAAGACAATCTGAAGAGAACACTGTTAGTGCAAACACTAAGATCAACAATTAATAAATGGGACCTCGTGAACTGAAAAGCCTCTGTATAACAAAGGAAACCATCATTTGGTAAAAGCTGCAGCCTATAGAATGGGATATGATTTTTACTATATTCACATCTGATAAAGGACTAATGTCCAAAATATATGAACAACTCAAAAAACTAGTTTAAAAAACACATGTAATTTCACTTAAAAATGGAGTATATATTTAAATAAAGAATTCTTAATAAAGAAAACGCAAATGGCTGAGAAACACTTAAAGAAACCTCCTGAGTTATCAGGAGGCATATCACTCTTGGACATATACCCAATGGATGCTTCATTCTACCACAAGGACATTTGCTTAACCTTATTCATAGCTGCTCTACTCACAATAGCAATAAATTTGAAATAACATATCTGTCTCTCAACAGAAGAATGGATTAAGAAAATGTGGCACAATTACATAATTGAGTATTAATCAGCTGTTTAAAAAACGAAGCCATGAAATCTTTAGGCAAATAGATGGAAACTGCAACATCATCTTGTGTGTGGTAACCCAAACTCAGAAAGATAAATATGGTATGTATTTGCTTACATGTGGATACTAGCTATTAAATAATTGATAACCAAGTTACAAACTGTAAACCCATAGAGGAAGAGACTGGGGGGTGGACACACAGATTTTCTTGGGAGGGGAAATGGGGAATAGGGGAGGGGGTCCAGAAACAAAGGATTAGGTGAGAATGGAGAAAAGAGATGGGGTTGAGGAATGCAAAGCAGGAGAGACAGCTAGAACTGAGGAGCATTTGAGGGGTGGTATGGAATCCTATGGCAGTAGAAGGTTCCTGGAGTATATGAAAGTGATCTTAATGAAGTCTCCAAATAACAAGGTACACAGAGCTGCAATTGGCCCTCTCTTGTCACCAAATTAATATGTAAGTATCAGGAGTAGGTTATAGCCATTGAGTTGCTTGCCAAAGGGGTCCAATGGAAATACCCACAAAACACAGGATATTGACAAGACAATAGGTTGCTCTTTACAAACTGACAGCTAGTCACCATTGCTGATTACAACACCCACAAAACTCACTGAACATGGAGATGTTGAGCTGATGCCTACATAGAAGCTTTACCCCTACATTCCAGTGTCTTTATTAACGGAATATACAACATGCTCTCAAAAGAGAAACATAAACACCAAGCCAGTCACAAACCTTTTATCTACAATGTTGTTCTACCTGGAAGATATACTAGGGCATTGGTGGCAAAGAGCATGTGGGAGTAACCAATCAAGAACTTATTGGATCCCTGTGTCTTTCTTAGGGTCCTGTTTTCTAGGTAGCCTCCCTGGAGTTGTGAGTAGCAGTCTAGTTATCTTTGTTTTACATCTAGTATCCTCCTATGAGTGATTACATACCATATTTGTCTTTCTGAGTCTGGGTTACCTCATTCAGGATGATTTTTTCTTCATCCATCCACTTGCCTGCAAACATCATGATGTCATTGTTTTTCTTTGCTGAGTAGTATTTGATTGTGTATATGTACCACCTTTTATTTATCAGTTCTTCAGTTGAAGGGCATTTAGGTTGTTTCCAGGTTCTGGCTATTACAAACAATGCTGATATGAACATAGCTGAGCAAGTGCCCTTGTGGTATAATTGAGTATTCCTTGGGTATTCCAAGGTATTCCTTGGGTATTCCAAGAGTAGTATAGCTGGGTTTTGGGGAAGATTGTTTCCCAACACAGGGATCACCCAATGACAGAGAAATGGATGAGATCTACATGAACAACCTGGACATGAGTGGAGGTAATGAAGGGCATCAAGGGAAAGAGAGCTTAGGGGACCAGGAGATCCTAGCTTAATCAAGAACAGAGAGGGAGAATGAGGAATAAGAGACCATGATAAATGAAGACCACATGAGAACAGGAAGAAGCAAAGTGCTAGAGATGTCCACAGAAATCCACAAAGATATCCCCACAATAGACTACTGGCAATGGTTGAGAGACAGCCTGAACTGATCTACTATGGTGGTCAGATGCCAAACACCCTAACTGTAGTGCTAGAAATCTCATCCAATGACTGAGGGAAGCAGAAGCAGAGTTCCACAGCCAGGCCCCAGGTAGAGCTCCAGGAGTCCAACTGGAGAGAAAGAGGAGGGTTTGTATGAGCGAGGATTGTTAAGACCAAGATTGGAAAAGGCACAGGGACAAATAGCCAAACGAATGGAAACACATGAACTATGATCCAATAGATGAGGAGCCCCCAACTGGATCAGGGCCTCTGGATAAGTGAGACAGTTGATTAGCTTGAGCTGTTTGGGAGGCACTTAGGCAGTGTGACCAGGACCTGTCTTCAGTGCATGATCTGGCTGTTTGGAACCTGGGGCTTATGCAGGGACACTTTGCTTAGCCTGGGAGGAGGGGACTAGACCTGACTGGACTGAATCTACTAGGTTGAGCTGAATCCCTAGGGGAGTCTCTGCCCTGGAGGAGATGGGAATAGGGGGTGGGCTGGGGGGAAGGTTGGGGTGGGGAGTGGGGGGTGGGGCAGGAGCAGGGAGGACAAGGGAACCTATGGCTGATATATAAAATTAAATTAAATTATAAAATAAAAGCTCCAATTGTCTCAAAAAAAAGAAATTATTTGACTATAAGGCAAACTCCAGGAGATGAAACTAATTATGACACTGCTTGAGTGATCAAGAGCCTGAGACTAGAGAGCTTAGGGACTTAGGGTAAGACTCAATAATAGTGGCTTAGAACTAACAAACAACAAATACATGATAAAATGACTCTTAATCATATTCATATATCAGTGCCATATTCAGCTATCTTCATAGAGAAGTTTTTCACCTGCAGCAGATGCGAGCAATATGAAGACTCACAGTTAAACATTAGGGAGAGAGAGAGAGAGAGAGAGAGAGAGAGAGAGAGAGAGAGAGAGAGAGAGAGAGAGAACAGGCTGAAACACTCAGTTCTAAATAAACTGTCTCCATCAAATACCTCCCCTCAGCTCTCAGGGAACACCATGGAAGAAGCTATGGATAGAGCATAAGTACCAGAGTGGAAGGAGGACAACAGGAGAGTAATGCTGTCTAAACCAGCTGAGCAAAGGTCATATGAACTCAGAGTCTGAAGCAGCAAGCACATAGTCTACGCAGGTCTGCACTACATATTCTGTGTATATATTGTAGTTTTCAGTTTAGTACTTTATTGGACTCCTGAGTGTGTGAACGAGAGGTCTCTAATTCTTGTGCCTTCTCGTTGGTCTCTTTTCCTTTTTTTGCCTCATCTAAGTCAGATGTGACAGTTTTGTTTTGTCTTATTTTATTTTCTTTGAAGCTTATTCTTTTGTAATGAAAGGAAGAAAGGGAATGGATTGACAGGAAAAGAGGTGGGTAGGAACTGTGATGAGTAGGAAGAGAGGAGGATATATTGCTAGAGAAAAGAATTTATTTTTAACATAAGGAAATGCCCTTTAGGCGTATCTTATGGAGGTCTTATGGGGGCATTTTCTCAATTGACATTCTCCTCTTTCAGATGACTCTAGCTCTTGTCAAGGTGGCATAAAAACTATCTGGGACAATTAACTCATTGTTAACTTGACACACAAATGTATCACTGTAGCATTTCCTTTTTTATTCATCCCCAGGACCACACCCCAAGACCACACATAACATCACAATCACAATATAAAACATTTTACAAACTTCAGGATTTCCATGGTAAAAATTTGGTGTGCCAGCCAGGTGGTGGCGGCGGTGGCGGCGGCAGCAGTGGTGGTGGTGGCGGCGGCGGCGGCGGCGGCGGCGGCGGCGGCGGCTGCTGCGCACGCCTTTAATCCCAGCACTTGGGAGGCAGAGGCAGGCGGATCTCTGTGAGTTCGAGGCCAGCCTGGGCTACCAAGTGAATTCCAGGAAAAGGCACAAAGCTACCCAGAGAAACCCTGTCTCGAAAAACAAAACAAAACAAAAAAATGGGGTGCCTTATGTATACTCTCATATCATCCACAAATAGCAATGCGTAGTTCGTTTTCTTACTCTTTGGGTATCCATCACCCAGCTCCTAAATAAATACATGGAGACTTGTTCTTACTTGTGAATGCCCAGAATTACTTGGCTTGTTTCTAGCCAGCTTTTCTAATTTAAATGATTCCATTTCACTCTAACTATGTTTTACCTCTAGGCTTTTTACTTTTCTTTATTCTATGTATTTTTCTTTCCTTCTTACTTTGTGGCTGCCTGGGTGCCTGGGTGTCTGGGTGACTAGAGCCTGTGTCCTACTCTCCTTCTCCTTTTCTTTCTCCTTGCTCTTTTCCTTAGTTTCCTCTCCTACTTATACTTTTTGCCCACCAGCCCTACCTATTTCTCTCTTCTTCCTAGCTATTGGATGTTCAGTCATTTATTAGACAGTCAGGTATTTTAGGCAGGCAAAGTAACATAGCATTACAGAGTCAAACAAATTAAACATAAAAGAAAGCAATACTTATTTGAATCATTAAACAAATATTCCACAATATAAATGAACTTAACATATTTTAAATTAATATTTCACAATAGTGTTGCTTTGACTTCTTTCTTTCCAGTTTATATCCCCTTGATCTCCTTTTGTTGTCTTATTGCTCTAGCTAGTACATTGAGTAATATATTGAAAAGATATGAAGGGAATGGATAATCTTGTCTTGTTCCTGATTTTAGTGGAATTTCTTTCCATTTGATTTGATGTTGGCTCTTGACTTGTTATATATTTCTTTTCTTATGTTTAGGTATGTTCCTTATATCCCTGACCTCTGCAAGACTTTTATCATTTATTGACATGGTGGATTACAATGATAGAATTTTATATGTTGATACATACCTACATCTCTGGGATGAAGCCTACTTGATCATGGTGGATCATCTTTTTGGTGTGTTCTTAGGTTCAGTTTGCAAGCATTTTAATAAGCATATTTTGTATCAATGTTCATGAGGGAAATTGGTCTGTAATTCTCTTTCTTTGTTGAGTCTTTGTGTGGTTTGGGTTTCAGGGTAACTGTGGCCTCATAAATATAATTTGGCAATATTTTTTCTGTTTCTTGAGTGATTGAGCTGGATACAAGATTAACTCAAAAAAAAAAAAAAAAAAAAAACAGTAGTAGCCCTCTTATATACAAATGATAAAATGGCCAGGAAAGAAATAAGGGAAATGACACCAACCATTCACAATAG